>NW_020653337.1:5494993-5572271 GCF_003589595.1 Hyposmocoma kahamanoa
GTGTGCGTGTGCGTGTGCGTGTGCGTGTGCGTGTGCGTGTGCGTGTGGGTGTGCGTGTGCGTGTGCGTGTGCGTGTGCGTGTGGGTGTGCGTGTGCGTGTGCGCGCGCGCGTGCGCGCGTGTGTGTGTGTGTGTATGTGTGTGTGTGTGTGTGCTTGCGTGCGTAACAGAACGTATAAGTACTACATATCTGGTTGTGTAAATAATGACATAGCATGGGTAGGTACGGTAACGATTGAGATTTGAAGTTTCTAGAGGTGTAATGATGTAAAATCAAATGAACTTGAATCAATTAAAGAACAAATAATAAACAAAATAAAAAGTATTGAAAAGATCAAATGTTATTAAGTTACTAAAAAACTACACAAGAAATAAAAAATCAATAACAACCAAACAAAAATAATACAATTACTCCGGAAACATCACGCAAAGCTCGAAACAAAAGAAAACTACTGGCGCATGCACTCATAATGACGCGAGACACAGGTTTCATGCAGCCATTCCGTTACAGATTTCATACACCGTTACCTAGAGGTTATGTTTGATACCAAACATTCACAAATGTACTAAACTTCGAAATTAAAAATACAGTTATCTACATGCTGGCCTTGTACGAGTAAAGACGAATGATGCGAATGAAGCTTCATACTTGATATTGTCTTTTAATTTGGTCGATTACATAAGTGACTGTAATTGTTTCGAACAGATGTTGGACGGAGAATGAGAGTAGAGTAGAGAGAGAGGGTTACAGTAATTCGAACTATCGGGCGTCACAATTGAGCTCTCTTTCGATATATCACAGATATTTTAGTGGCTGTGTGTGAGTGTCTGTACAATTTACGATGTAGCAAATAGAACATTATTGCAGAGACCGGGAAGTAAAGGATTGCTGGACGAGTATGAGTTAAAAGGACGAGCGCCAGCGAGACCTTGTGTTAATACGAGTCAAGCAATCCCCGTTCCCGCCGAGGCATATATAGAATTTTTCTCAAACAATGTGAGGAAATAATAAAAGACTAAAGAGAGGAAGATGTGTAATAGAAAAAGTAAAAATATATTAACTAACATTAAAATTTATACAATACCATTGCTAAAAGAAAATGTCATTGTTTTTCCAGGCGTATTGATAGTAGTCTGCTGGACTTCTGATGATGTGTTTGAATTTATCTATTACTGTATATTCGTTATTGCTCTTTTCACTAGCTCTAATTGTCGTGACCAAAATGCGAAGACGACAAAACAAAAGAATAACGAAACACTTTAGTCTAAATGTTACCGCCATTTTCTTTTTTTTTTAAGTAAGTGGTACAGGTAGGTATTTTTAATTCTCGCAGTTATGAACACTGGGCAGTTGGCTGTATGAGTTTTTCTTTTGCCTGTTTACATAGTTCATTATTAATAAGTACATTTAAAAGTTTAGAGAAGAGGACATTAATGGATTTTCGTACTGACTTTGCAGGCCTTGGCCGGGAAGAAGTCGCACGGTCCATAAATGACAAACTTTCCGTGTTCGATTTTTGGAAGTAATGTAAATATTTCCGAGCATGTTTGAGAAAACTAACTTTTCTATATTTTTTCGGGTCTGAGTTATTTTGGAATACCGTCGTTGTTTCCGATTTCCATAACACAAGTGCTTTAGTTACTTATACTTTCGGATCTGACCAACATTATGTGATGTTGTCTAATATTTATATTTATTATTATGATTTTACTCTTTTTTAAATCAAATTTCATTATCCCAACATTTAATTAAAGGCAGCAGACAATTAGGGAAACTCAAGCAAACAATTTATAACATTCAGCCAGCAAAAGAAAAGCGTCAAGAAAAAAAAACAAAAGCGCAAAAGAAGCGTCGTCATGTCCGAAGTCCATTTGTCGTTCTCGTAGATTACGTTTGAAATGAAAAGTGGGTAGTTTCAACTTTTTTCATCGTACCCTCACTGTGTGCTGGTGAAGCTCGTAAATACTTGTCCGGGTGACAGCCGTCGCGAATTTTGTGTCAACCCCTCTTGGCTGATTTACATCGTTGAAAAGTACCCATTGACTTTTATATATACTTCATAGTAGTTTGGCAGTTAAAGGTTTAGCATCTGAGCACAGGGGAACATTTCTTACAATTTAAAATATTAATCTATTATCCAACTCCTCCTCTAGAGCCCACAATTAATAGGCTTCATAAATTTTCAGTGTGTTCTTTACCATCATAGAGTTCGATTTCAGCGAGATTATATGCTTCTGTTCCTTTGTAGCTGAAACCACAGGCCCATTTGATATATTATTACTTTTGTTATTATGTTTGTATTGCCATTTTTTACTATAGTGTTTGCCAAATACAGTAATTTTTCTTCAATTTTACTTTTGTCTAGAGAAATGGGACTGGGCTGGACAGGTCTGTCGCTTTTGTTTGTACTTAATATTAAGTGACGGAGCGAGCAAGTCGTTCTCCTAATGGTCAGCTACACGCCTGTCCCAGTTGCAGTGCCCCTCAGAGTTTTGAATCGCAAAGATCTGAGGGCACTGCCACTGCGGTCGTCAACCATGAGACATAAGTTGACAAGTCTCATGTGCTTGTAATTTCACCAGCACCCTTAATCCTCCTTAAAACCAGAACATAGTAATGCTGACATTACCGCTTGGCGGCAGAAATAGGTAAGGTGGCAGTACTTCCCTAGACGAACTCTTTCACAAGGGGCTTTACTGCATTTAAGCTGTACTGTTTAGACCCACAGAGATGGGTTCGCACAGCCGTTTTGGTGGATACCAGAGAATGGCTAGCGACGACGAGGCAGACCGCATGATGGGATGGCTTGAACGATTATATAACTTACTAGCCGGGCATTGCTTCAAACCGGAAGGAGCTGTGGAAATCAAGAGAAGAGGTCTTTGCTCAGTAATGGAACACAAAATTTTTTTAAATTTATTTAAAAAAAAATAGAGGTCTAGTTACTCATCATAATGAGATATTTTAACATTACTTGTTATTCCAATGTTAAATAATTATTTTAGTTAATAGCAGGCTCCTTGTGAAAGGATTCATCCAGGGAAATACTGCCAGCTTACCTGCTTTTAGCGCCAAGCAGTAATGTGAGCGTTACTGCGTTCCACAAAGAAGGGTGAGGCTGCTTGAAACAGCGGCAATGCCCTTCAATATTTGTTATTATTCCAATGTATAAGTAGAACTTGAACTTTCACGTATTTTTATCATACAATTAATATAGATGTATAACGAATAGGGCTTTCAGTCTGAAAAAATATTGACAGTCGGTGCGGTCTCGAAAATACTGGGAAGAACGAGACTTTGGAGACTGTTTCAAAAGTCGGATTCCGTGCTTATCGGCTTCGCGTTCAGGCTGTCAAAACTTTAAGTGTCATCATTGAAAGTTACCCAAATACAAACACGTTAGTTATGACAAGGAGAGCACAGCTGTCGTTCTTCTGGGAAAGAGAGTATGTTACTTGACCTGACACCTTGCCGTATAAAGGATGATTCACACTAGGCCGTGACGGGCGCGAGCCGTGTCCAAGTCATCCGAGCCTCAGACGTGCTGCATATTCATATTATACTGTGCCGGGCGCGAGCTGTGTCCGAGGCATCCGAACCTCGTACGTGCCGCACGATCTTAAATTAGACCGAGTAAGAGAGCGTTCACATTACAACGAGACGAGGCGGGCCGGGCCACATCCAAGGCTCGGACGAGCTCGGGCGTACGATGTATGTGAATCACTTCATATGAAATGTACGCAGCATTTCCTGTCCGAGTCTCGTACGTGGCTCGGCTCGCGCCCGGCACGGTCTAATGTAAATATTCCTTAAAGCAACCGAAATTGGACACCCATGGGATTGTGTGACATCATTGATCGACACAACACCTCTTAAAGAAGTTTAATTCCCTTTTGTATTCAACTTGGCAAATTTTCTCTCCCGATCATTCGTATTTACAAAGTTACACAGTAAATAGGAAGGAAGTCATGTCTAAAGAGCTTAGAAGATGGAAAAAAAGGAACTAAAGAGTTACAATTAAAATATTCATGTCAATCAATACGTGTCACGATAGGGCGTTTCATGTTTCATATTGCCACCTGAGTTGTATTGGAGATAGACCAGGTGCTTCAACCGAAAAAAAATAGAGAGATAACGAGATAAAAAGCTTTATAACAAATCTGATATACAACACTCTAAATATTATGTAGTCTATTAATAACTATAGAGGGAGAGATAGTGAGATGGAAAATTTTATCTAAACAAAAATATTCCGATACAACACAATCAAATTATGGCATATCCAAGAGCACATCACACTTTAAGATTTCGAACTGTTCTTATCGCAGCAGCGTAGAGACGAATTTATTTCAAACTTAACTGTCAAACTTGACATGCCCTTGACCCTATATTAGTTTTTTAGATTTAAATAATTCTACAAATATTACTAAATATATAAATAAAACATAAGACTTCTATTATGTTTTCTTTTTCTCGAAAACCTTTTTTCTGTAAATAATAGCGCTTATTTAATTTTATTTATTTATTTTTAGGTTACAAAAGACTGATAAACACATACCTTCAGACTAACATACATAATAATATAATAAAAACTATTTATTTATTTATACACGTATGGACCGAAACGTGTAACGCAACGTGGTAGTCCGATCTTCGGCCAAAAGTTCTCTTTCATGAAGGTCGACAGATGGTGAGTTGGTACTGTCACAACAAATTAAATAAAATTCACCTTGTGGCAGAACTCCAACTGCTCGTCTCTCAAGGCAGCTGAGCCTTTCACCCGTATGCACTCCACAATATCCGCAGACTTTGTGGAGCAATGAAATTGTGACACATAAAGCAAGCTCGTCGCTAATTTATTATTTATTAACGTATAAGTTAATACTGACTTGTTAAAAGTACCATAGGCAGGCACTAGTTTGCAGTCATATTTGAAGAGAAATGTTGGAGTTTTCTTATTGTAAGTCGATCAATTGTAACTTCGATCAGTCACTTAGGAAAGAAAATGACAACATATTTAAAACTAAACTAAAGTAATTAAATTTTTATTGAATTGATATTCAATTATTTTTTGTGAAATTACTCCACTAGTTTGTTATAATTATTAATACAAAGATCGAACACTCAGAAAAAACACTCAGAAAAAATTCCTTCGATCCGGTCGGATTCGAACCGACGACGTCTTCTTGCATACCGTGCTAGACGCTATACCAACTAAGCCACGGAACGAACCAACGGACCTCACGAATTTCTCTATGTGCTTGCGTCGTGTCTTTGTACTTGGTCTTTCAACGACTTTTTAGTCGTAGCGCCATCTATGACAAATCTATTACAGATTTATCACCCAGTTAGTACCTTTACAGCTACCAGTCCTGGCGAGAGATGTCGCTATTCACTGTGTTAATTAAATTTTTATTGAATTGATATTCAATTATTTTTTGTGAAATTACTCCACTAGTTTGTTATAATTATTAATACAAAGATCGAACACTCAGAAAAAACACTAAATTAAACTATCTCTTGATAAATGGGTGCTACTAAGAATGAGAGACTTCATAGACTCTCCTGATGATGTAAAAGAACTAGTGTGTGGGTGTGTGTGTGTGTACTAGTACATTTTCCTTCATTCTAACTTTCTATGAAGTTTGCGTCCAATTTAAGTACATTATGTCTATGATGTCCATTTTAGTACCTAACATCTGTTCTAAAATCTATGTTTTTTTTATTAATTATTAGAGAGAACTAGCTATTAACTACACCCTAACGGGGTATGTTTGTACCTATTACCTATGTAATGTATATTGATAAACTCAAGTACGTACATAATATAATCTACCACTCTCACCTCAGCAGACAACTGTGTGACGATGCTGACCCAGAATTTTCACTATCATTGTACTGTCAAGTATACTCACAACACAACCGATTTAAGAAGTTTGTTTTCAAAATTCATGTTATTGGGAATCGAACCTGGGACATCCTCATCTACCACAGCTGATCCTACTACTTACATTTAAAAATAAATACCTATTACAACAATATAATCACAAATCATAATTTTCAAGGTTCAAGCTAAAACAAAGTACCTTTTTTTACATCTGATCCTTGACTATACAGCCGTTCCCCGTTCGGATACCTATTGGCAAAAAACAATATTTTATACGGTCGCTAAGCGTCGAGCTACAAATGTAAACCGTGGACGCGGGACCCGGCCCACCCTTACCGATATAAACTACACAACTTGAAATAGATACATCCCCTGATATCAGCGGAAATATATTGGTCATTCGTGTAATTTTTGAAAAGACAAAAAGATAAAATTTAAAATCAATGTGCAAAATCTCTGGATTGACGAAACCCGCTTTGACATAAGGAAAAACTCACTTAATTAAAAAAAACACATTTCCTATTTCAAAACAAAAAAAGAAATTACTCAGTCAACCAAATGAATCCTGTGATTTACAAACTAACTTATGACCTAGTTGAATATGACTGCTTAAAATAATTACAGTGATTACTTCAATTTTACTCGCGTCCAGAGCCAATAGACTCTCAGGAGACTGTTTGATCAGGACTCGAATGAAATACTTGGATATGGGCAGGTCATATCTACCAGGTACATACATATTAGGTACGGTTGTAGCCTAACCTTAGAGAAATGAGAATGCAGAAGGCTCGGTCCACAAGATTTATTGTAAGAGCCACCAGCCGTAAGCTCAGTGGCAACGCTCCGACTGGCCCTAATAATTTACTGTGATTATAGCTATACCGACGACGTTGTTATACATCTCACGGCTTCATTACTGCACAAAATCTGCCAATATTGAGGAGTATATACGGATGAAAGCCAATCCTACCCTGAAGGTTGAGCAGTTGGGGTCCCGCCACTGTAAATTTTAAGTCATTTGTGGTGAGAGTACCAACTTAACATCTATCGATCTTCATGAAGGAGGACTTTTGGCCGAAGGGTGTCCATGTTCCGATGTTTCCGAGGACGACTATCGGACTCCCAAGTTGCGTTACACGTCACGGTCCATACGTGTAAATCAGTGTAAATAAATAAATAGTCATTGGTGTTTTTTTATTATGTATGTTAGTTTATAAGGTATGTATTTATGGGTCTTTGTAACCTGAATACAAATAAATAAATACATAAATAAACATATATAATAAATAAAAGAGCAAAAGGTCTTCCTTTTCATCTTTTATGTACATATAATAAAATTACACAAAAAAGGTCAAATTATTATTAAACACTTCAAATAAAACTAAACAACACAGTAAGCATAACTCCCAAAAGGGCCTATATAACTACCTCAATTTTAATAGTAATCAACGTGAAGTTTAACAATAAGAAAATGAAGGTGACAACCCTGAACATGGGACCTGTAAAGAACCCGAAACGTCGGTTTGTTTGAAAAAACAAATATACGTGATTTAAATCCGGAAAAATAGTTTCATTTCCTAAATGAAGGTGATTTGTGATTTATGGGCACGTCCTCTCGTTTTAAGAATTTTGAAGGGAGTGACGGAGAGAACAAACCTAAGAATTATGAAAGAAAAAATCAGAGAATGATTCAAAATTTAAAAACTGGAACAACGAAAGAGCAAAAGTATAACAATGAAGGAGATCAGCATCGTCACACCGTTGTCAGCTGAGAGGTGAGAGTTTTAGGTTATAATATGCTTAGAATAATAACGCATAGAAACCTAGTCCGCACACGCTAAGTGAGGCAAATTGAAGCGCGCCCAATGGGCCTACACGACCGGGCGGGCCTTCAGTGCTCAAGGTCAACTTGCACTGCGAACAGATCACGAATTTTAGCTAGAAATGACGAAATGTGCTGTAAATGAGTGTAAAAATACGTCAGACAAACATACAATAGATACTAACATCACATTCCACAAGGAAGTAACGCGTTTCAACTTGTATTTTTATATAAATATTCACTAAAACCGAAAATTAACCTACTATTAAAACTAGCCTTCATGAATTTGATTTTTGCCTCACTTGCGACAGTTCGTTTAATATGAAACTATCATTCTATGCGTTATTATTCTAAGATAATTTGTATCTACTTGCGTGTATTATATTATGATATTATGAATTGAACTCAGAAGGTAATAACTACTTAAATAAAATTATGTTTAAAATTATCATGTTTTGAAAAATTTACACTTGTGCAAATATATTAAATGGGCAATATTTCAATGTACTATATTTGCTCAGATAAATACAATTTGCTGCAAAATAAGAGATTTGCGTCAGAGATGCATTTGTGGTAGGTATTACCCTGTCTCTACGTGTAATCTCACGTATACCAACATCTTTCTGGGCATCACATTAAATATTGACAAATAAAAATGTAGAATGCCAACGGACGCGGACGACGTCGACTAACCGCCAAGGAGCCATTCCATTTTCGAATGTTTCCTTCCATTTTCGAACGCTTCCCACCAATAAATATCTTATCGAGTTACAATGAGGGATAAACGGGGTAAACGGAACGCGTCCGGGGACTTCGCCACTTTAGGAATATTTACGTTCCGTTCTTGACGTAGGTATGCTATCTGTGTTCGATGTTTGAATGTTTTCGAATATTCTGAAAAGTTTTTGACATGTGCCGGTCAAGTACGTCATGAATTTGTGATAAGAAAGAATTTATGCTGCTTTTTCCAGCCTGTTTTTGGCACAGGTAACTCAATGTTAAGTTTGAAGATGCATTAGATTCTAAGATACCATTTTCGAAAACCACATATTCTATGTGAAGTCAAGAGACGTAAAAAACCTGCATCAGCAACAACCCTATTTTAAATCCATTGTAAATTATTGAACACTTTGATTGCGATTTTGTTGACACCGTTGTTGAAATTAGCAAACCGAGAATTACTTAATGCCAACCTATTTTTATTTCTAAAATTATGAATTTTTCCAGTTGTTGTAGGTTCATTTACAATATTTTTTAAACATTTTTAAACCCTAATTAGCTTTCTACAATTTCCTAGATGAATATTTAATTAATTTTTTTTGTGAAGTGACGGGACGAGCAAGTGCGCCTGATGGTGAGCTACACGCCTGTCCATAACAGTTGCAGTGCCACACAGAGTTTTAAATCGCAAAAATCTAAGACATAAGTGGACAAGTCCCATGTGCCTGTAATTTCCTCAGCACCCTAAACTCTTCAAAACCGGAACACAGTAATTATATCAAGTTCCTCAAATACTTTCAACGAGTTTAAACACCTATCACTGGATTTGGAGTCTAAAGAACTAACTATTAAAGAGTGTAATCGCTTACATTTACTACATACCGCCAATCTTAGAATAATAACGCATAGAAGCCTAGCCCGCACACGCTAAGTGAGGCAAGTTAAAGGCTTCCACACGGGCACCCAGGAGCGCGCGGGCTGTTAGTGCTCAAGGTCAAATTGCACCGCGAACAGCTCCAAAATTTTTTGCTAAAAATGACGAAATGTGCGGTAATTGGGTGTAAAAATAGAACAGACAAACATAAAATAGACACATAGTAAGTAATGCGTTTCAACTCATATTTTATGTAATTATTCACTAAAACAGAAAAATAATTTCGCGGCAACAAGATACGAAAGTGTTGCAAAGTAACGAATTTTTTTTCTCCCCATTTTGCTATTCTGTATCAAAATAATTATATTACGTAAATAGTGGTGCCTGTAATTTCGATTTATTTGCGCATCTTGAACTAATATTTACTTGAATAAACATTAAATGTTTTCGTTAACTCCTGTAAGTGATTGGGACACTTAATTATTTTATAATACTTTTAACGGCTCTGCGTTCATGCTTTATTGAATAATTATTTATTTTAATTTTATTTGAATTGCAGCACATATTGCAACAAATTTACAGTATATATTCATTTCTACTATAGTGTTGGCACCACCAGTACAACTTTGATAGCTTATTATATGTCTTTCTTTTCGTAACTCAAGCGAAATATTTGATATTGAAATATTTTATTTTCTTAAAAGGGGAGCATTCTTAAGCGATTTTTTAATCTATTTTAACAGTTGTTGTCTATTTTAAATGTTGAGTGTGTGCGTTATTTAGTTATTTTCTTTAATGTTTGCTTATGGCATTTTCGGTTTTCGGTTTCGAATATGGCACTTATTTCTAAATCCAAGATGGCGGGCGCGATTTTTCGAATAATGGCAAGTTGGGTATCGTTTTCGAGATGTTTGGGAATGTTCAATACAAATATGGCACTCATTTCTAAATCCAAGATGGCAAACACGACAGTTCAAACAAAAGCAATATTCGTAATGAGCACCCCCAAATACCTCGAAAATGATACCCATATTGCATTTATTTAAAAACTCGTGTCCGCCATCTTGGATTTAGAAATGAGTGCCATATTCGTAATGAGCATCCCCAAATACCTCGAAAAGGATACCCACATAGCATATTTTTGAAAAATCGTGTCCGCCATCTTGGATTTACAAATAAGTGCTATATTCGTTTTTCATCGACAAAACCGAGCATATCTGTAGGCACCTGATCGACATTGTCGATCGACAGTAACGATCGACAAAATCGAGCACATCTGTAGGCACCTGATCGACAATGTCGGGCAAATCTGTAGGCACCTTTAACTTAATGATGAGTTAAGCAAGATACAATTTCCCCACTTTTGAGGGAAATGTTATTCCATGGCATCATTATTTGTATATTTGTGTGCATGCCGACGAGCGTAGTTACAAGTTGCTTACGCCTACATGAATTTGGTTTTTGCCTCACTTGTGACAGTTCGTTTGATATGAAACTATCATTCTATGCGTTATTATTCTAAGCCGCCAATTTACCAATATTAATTAGTTTTAAAAATCTACAAAGTCCTTCATTCGTATCACATACGTACTTATTTGTTATTATAATATCATTTACTCAATTGTTTATTGTTTATTGTAGAGCTATTACAAGTGATAATTGGAATTGCGTATCATCGGTTCCATGGTGTAATGGTGAGCACTCTGGACTTTGAATCCAGCGATCCGAGTTCAAATCTCGGTGGAACCTGACATTTTGTAAATGTTATTTTTAGCCCACTTTTACGTGTTTCTTTTCTAACGCCTTTCTTTTCAGTAATGTAGAATCTGACATTTTATATAATAATTGTAATTTTTCGTTTTATGAAAAATCAACCACCTTCAAAAGTTTGCGTATTTGCTTTTTTATTTGAATTACATCTATTTGCCAAGTTTAATTAAAATCGTTTTACCCGAAGAAAAGAAATATATTCTTCAAATTTAAATTTTAGCAACAGAGCTCCTTGTGAAAGAGTTCGTCCAGGGTAGTACTGCCACCTTACCTATTTCTACCGCCAAGCAGCAAGGCGAGCATGCATTACTGCGTTCCAGATTCATAGGGTAAGGGTGCTGGTGAAATTACTGGCACATGAGACTTTTCAACTTATGTCTTAGGGTAACGGGCGCAGTGGCAGTGGCCTTTACGCGGCACTGCAACTGTTATGGACAGGCGTGACGCTTACCACCAGGCGCACGACTTGTTCGTCCCATCACCCGTAGTAGGTATCATGAATAAAACTACTGGGGTACCATCTTTCCAACAAAAAAAAGAATCATCGAAATCGGTTCGCAAATGTTGGGCGACACATAACACTATAAAAAATGCAGAGATACCTTCTCCTTTTTTGAAGTCGGATGAAAAATAAAAGAATTGACAATATTATGACGAAGTATTGCGGTGCCTACAGATATGCTCGATTTTTGACGTTCTTTGTTATCACCTCTTAACTATCGATAAGTGAGTAGCTAAAAATCGAGCAAATTTGTAGACAACTACGTGTAATTTAAATTCCATATATAGACCGACAAGAAATACATTTTCGATCGTCCATTGTGTGAGCAATTTTTTCGATTTTGTCTAATCACACGTGTCAAAAAAATCAAGCTAATCAGTAGACACCTTTAAATACGCCGCGTAGTGATATTGTACCATGTTAATTGTACAAATGTGATACAAATGAAACCAAAAATGAGGAATAGTAATAAGTTTTTCTTTTTAACCGACTTTAAAAAAGGAGGAAGCTCTCAATTCCACTGTATGTTTTTTTATGCATGTTACGCGATAACTTATCGCAGGAAATTTGTGAATCTATTTTGATGATTCCTTTTTTATTGGAAAGAGGGCACCTCAGTAGGGGTCCCATTTAAATTTGAAGAAAATATTCCACCTCTAAACGCGAATTGGGGAATAAATGACTTTTGAGGTTGGTTTTTCAGTATTCTGTACTGATTTTTATAATAATATAAGATGGGACCCACAGTCGTGCGCCTGTGTAGTAGTAAGCGACACGCCTGTCCATGTGAGGAGCACAGCGCGCCCATCACCCTGAGACATTATGTGTTCACAGTGCCTGTAATATCATCAGCACCCTTGTCCTTCAAAACCGGAACGCAATAATAGCATTACTGATTGACAGCGGAAACTGGGAAGGTGGTAATACTTCCTTGGACGAACTCTTACATATGGAGCTCTATTGCTACCAATAATTAACTGTTGTAATAATATGTCATGCACAATTATTTGAAACTATGTCACGCCCCAATAATAAGCGACAACACCTCGAAAACTGTCCAAAATTGATCACACCTTAACCCGACTAACCCAATGGCCGAGCGGCACCTCCCATCCCTAGACACCACACGAGTACTAAGGTTTAATGAAAAAAGCATCAAATACCATAATTGATAGGAGCGTAGTCTTATGGGACGGGCAATTTATTAATCAGAAATAATAATTCACAGGTAATGTACGTTGGGTGGGCGTGTGATAAACATCTGTGGGCAAGGGTTGAGGCAATTCGCATTGTCGGTAGTTTAGTCACGATTAGCTTAACGAGGTGTTAGCTGCAAAATAACAACTTTTCTGGAGAAAATTTTAAAAATTCTCCGAACGAAATTAGTCGATAACATTTTTCTGCTTTTACACTGCTATTACAATAATGTTGTAACTCAAAATATGTGAAATTGAGTTTTATATCATTATTGAACGTAAAATTTGATTTTCCACACATCAAAAAAACCGTCGTTAGAATATTGTAAGAAACAATTAAAAGATAATACTTAACTCAAAATGAGACTCACTTTATGTGAGCTAGTTCTGGCCAAAATAATCCATATTCGAAAATATGGAATTATTTTTTCCATTTTATTTTTAAATATATTTGGGAAATGGTTTGTGTCTATAATAAACTACAACATATACATAAATTTTTACGATTTTTGAATTTGAATGAGCAGGGAACTTACTTGCCCCATAAAAAATAAAAGTGTCATGGTAAATTTCGAAAAAAAAAACAAAATACGAGTATTTTAATGCGCAATACAGTTGATTTTATTGAACCTTGCCTATTTCTGCCATCAAACAGTAATGTGAGCATTACTGCGTTCCGGTTTTGACGGTTAAGGGTGTTGGTGAAATTATAGGCACATCGGACTTGTCAACTTGTGCCTCAGGGTGACGGGCGCAGTAGCAGTGACAAGCGTGTCTCTTACCACCAGGCCCACGACTAATTCGTTCTGTACTTGATATCATAAGAAAGTAGCATTGCAAGCAACGGTTAAGAACTGAACAGCACCAGCCCTAGATTTTATTTCTTTTTAAACCCACACGCTAACCCCTGGGGTGACACAGGTAGCGAAAGAGTTACGTTTAGTTAATTAATCTAATCAGTTAATTTGAGGCGCGGTCAGTCCGAGGTTCTGTCAATGTATGTAACATCACTTGTCCCATGGGATGCTGGAATTAAAACTGACTTGCAATAACCACAGCTATAATTATCCTACCGTATAGTATACTGTTTAACAAAATACCTTTTGAAACGACTTTAAAAAAAAGTGAGGTTATACGTTCGGCTATATATATGTTTTCCGATTTCTCCACCCATTGTTAACCACTCATGGTGGTTACACTGTCGCCAAGTCAGAATCTGGTGAGGGGATCCATGAAATCGAGGAAAGTCCTCAAATTTTGTAGGCATGTCAGTGTACCTACTTACCAATTTCTACGTCCATTTTGTAAAGAGTATGAAAATTCTTTGTTTGAAAGAGCATACTCTCGAGGTGGTCACTAATGTCGACGATACTGTTCCGGGTTCGTCTCGGCTATCAAAAATTTTAAAAAATTCCGCAAATGAATATCGACTTTTCACTTGACACTAAGAAGTCAGAATCGAGGGGATCCCATACATATTGAAAAAAGTTAATAAGCAAACTTTTGACATCGGTTTTTTTTTCAATGGAAAAGTTACAATTATGTTGGCCTCGTTCGGATTCAAGAATATGAATTATCGTAATGGTGATCCAGGATTTAAGTTGTTTATTCTTCAGTGTGAATGAGTATCAAATGTCTATCCATTAAACTTCCTTATTTATAACATAGTTATATGTATAGTTAGTCGTTTGGATTCAACACTCCATTAGGGCGATACCAATCTTGTCAAATTTACGCATGCGTGTCTATTCTCCACAAAACGGTGTCCCTTCGATCTGACTCCGACTTTTCGTGATACATCTATACCGTTAGCCGACTGTCTCCAGCTACTTGGAATGGACCTATCGTTCAATTTGAACAAAACAAGGTTTTGGGTTTAAAAGGGTTTTAAAGGTTTTAGGTTTTGGGTTTTCATGATCACAGCCGTGATGACTGAGATGGCGAAGTCATGAACCAGTAATTGTCTGTCTAACATTAATGCAAACCAGATTATTCGTCACTATATTAACAAAAGTTATTAATTTAAACAAAATATTTTTAATTTACCATAGAACATTCCGATTTACGCAACACACGTTTTGCAAAATATTTTATTTTAACAATATGAATTTGTATTAAATTAATTATAATCATTAAAAGGAAATTAGTGATAAATTAAAAACAAATTAATAAGTAACTTCATCATCAGAGGAAATATTGAATCCCAAACTGGTCGTACGGAGAAACCATGTTCCCTGCTGATATGAGGGTTATAATTTTAATGGCCTTTTGCAGTATCCTGAGTAGAAAACGAACGTTTTTTGTAAAAGGTTTGTCGAACTTAATTCAATGCGTATCCTAAGTTAATCCGTCGCATGTTTTCAAACTGCAGACTTGTTAACGCGACGGTGCTTGACATCAACTGTACGAGTATGTTCTTTGACGATAGTAGAAGTGGTTGGCTTCGTCTGTCCAATGCATAAATAAAATATATACAATTTTAAATGCGTGACCATCGCGGAAACCTAAAAAAATCAATAGAGTAAACACATTTTTAAACTGATTTGCTCAAATTATCTGATCAGGCGTTTCAAATACTGGACAACAAGGTGAAATTAAAAAATGTAATTAAATGTAAATGTGTTAAAATCACTCAAATTCAAACAAATGAATAAAGGTACAATTCAATTACTACGTGGGGCATTAAATAATCAAACCGCAGTTTCAAGAAAATTCCATTACTTCCCAATAGATGGCACCGCTTGTATCGTAAAACTTCTATCAAATTCGTAAATAACCTTAGAAACGTTAAAAAAAATGTGTTATTCTATATACTTGTTATGTGTGTAACTCATGTGTACGTATGCAGTAATTCTTATTTCTTTTTGTATCAAACGTTTGATTTGGTTTGAAATTGTGCATAACTCTGTTTTTTAATATTATTTTTTCTTAGTTATTTATTATTGAAATGGATCACCGATTCTCAATTTTTTGTAGTAATTAGTGATTATCGGTGTTGGTGATACAATAATTACATATTTACTGTAAAAAAATTATTATTAGTTTTCATTGTGTGTACTGTTTGTTGAACCAAATAAATAAAAAAAATACGCAATATACGAGTATAACATGACAAATAAAGTAAAATGTTGGTGTGTTGTTTATCACTGTTTTGTTAATGTGAAATGTAAAAGTGATGGCGTAAGAATGGCGTAGAATATGATAGTACGGGGTACCCCGTTTCGCTAATATGAATCTCAAGAAACCAACTGCGTGCTTTACAGTGCGGTTTCCAAGTGTTTTTAACAACACAGTGTCAAGAACAATATAAAAATATCAACAACACACTGACAAATTCAATAATTTACACGTTTGTAGATTAAGACAGTACGATGGACACCTACATTTCGCACTTGATAACTAACATAGTATTATTTCAATAATTGGGTTATTATATTTTATCTCAAAATTGCGTTATATTAATAATTTATCTCCTAAATTTCACTGTATCTGTATGTCATTCATCATCGAGTATATAACCAGAAATAGAGTCGAAATGACATTTAATTTGTTTTAAAACCATTCTGCCAAATCATTACGACGACAATTGCGCTCCGATTGGCCAGCCCGAATTCGAAGCAATTGACGGGTGTCGTCAATGTTTCACTTCAAATCGACCAGTTTAACTTGAGCTTTGCTATAATGGACAAAAATTGAAAAAATATTATTTAATATTTAATTCCCGATGAAATGCGACTCCGTTTGTGTTGTAATTAGATGTTTTGCTATTTTTCCCACACCACCGAATGGAACAGCACCCATAGTTAGAGATATTACCTTTATTACAATAAATACAGAATATTTTTGGAATATACGGAGACGTACACACAGGTCAGTTGTTGGCGCTGTACTATTTTAGCTTTCTAATTTGTGATTTCAGTGCAAACGAGACTTGATATTTAACAGTGATATAAGGTCCATTTGCCTGAAGAGTTGCCAGGGATGGGTGGCCCTTATTTGGTCTCTATTTCTGGTTATATACTCGATATCATTCGTATACGATTTAATTTCAAAATGACAGGACAACACTGTCGATTTGAAATTAAATAGGTAATAATATTAATATAACTCAAAGCAATTGCTAGTTGTCATGTGCGAATTAATCAGATGATTTATGAAAGGTTTGTATTTTTACTTTTAAAATTGCTTGTAATATTGGTCCTTTATTTTGTCAGCAACGTAGACAAGATAAACTTTATAATCTCAATACTAGATAATACCGGTGACAAATTCACTGAACAATGAATAAGACACGATGTCCTGAGTGTAACAATGGATAAGTTCCATCTATATTGTAACAGCTGGTAGCCGTAATTACAATAACAAACGGCTTTACCACGAAAATTATTTTCAATTTGCATAAAAATATTTGAAACAATTTTTACGTCTTACTGCTTTGAATTATGGTTTATTTGATTGTCTGCTATTCATATAATTAGCACTTAAATATGAATAGAGCCTTATGTTAGACATTATGTACAACATAACACATAGTAATAATCTACTGTAATTAATTCTAAGTATTACTTTCCAAACAATGCCTTTGTAAACTTACACTTTTCAAAAATACTTTTCAAATCTTAGGTCGCTGGAAACGAAGGACGAAGCTCCTCGTTATGAAGCTTTCAGACTGCTTCACTGCGTCATCCCACTTTTTTATCACCCCTTTCTCTGGTTAATAGCCAATTACTTTTAGAATTTTGAATCGTTCTCTCATTCTTTTTCTTCGCCATTCTTACCCTGCTTCGTTTCCTCGTCAGTCACTCCACACAAAATTCTGGATGCGAGCTGTATATTATAAGCAGTTAGGTTACTTGATTAAAAGCTTATAAGCAGTTAGGTTACATGATTAAAAGCACGTCTGCTCGCATCGAGAATTTTGTATGGAGTAACGGAACGAAGCGAAGTACGAATGGCGAAGAAAAATAATTAGAGAACGATTCAAAATTTCAAAAATTAGTGGCCAGAAACGAAAGAAAATGGTGACAAATTGGTGGCATGACGATGAAAGAGGTGGTCGTCGTCACACGCTGAAGCCTACAGTGATCCAAGTCTAGCAACTACTTCCTCCAAATAATAAGCTTAGGGAAATGTTATATGTTAAGAGAAATGTTGCCAGCTTTCTGGGCACTTTGTAGCAGGGCCTTCATTTAAAAAAATAGGATGTATTTTCTTTTTCTTTCATCGTGTAAAAAATAACTTAATGTTTATTTATTTATTTATTTATTTTATTTTATTTATTTATTTAGTTCAGGCCACATGACCCATATAATATATAACTTAAGGACTAAAATACATACAATATAATAAAAAACTATTTATAACTAATCCACACGTATTGCATTTGTTGGCGACGTGTAGTGCAATCTGGTGTCAGGTAACCGGCCGCGGAACCGCCGATATAAGACACCCTTCGGCCAAAATTCTTCCTTCATGAAGGTCGACAGACGTTCGGTCGGTACTCTCACCACAAACGAATTGAAATTCACTTTGTGGCGGGACTCCGACTCAGGGTGTATTTGGTTTTATTTCTGATGTACTCCACTATCTCCTCAGACTTTGTGGAGTACCTAATGCAGCAGCGACAGGTACAGCAGCGTCGTCGGTATAACCGGACGCAGCAGGATGTTCGGTCCTGTCGGTGCTGTGCCACACTGGTTCTTCACTTCTCCACTTTTGTGAAGTTTAACATAAACATTTTTTATTATACTATATCCATTGACTTACAATTATATGGACGTCGTGTCCGCGCTAAAAAGTAACCGAACTTATAGGGCGTTAAAATCGTATACAGAGCGTCATTCACGCTTTAGTCTTCGTTTGTTCGACTGACAGCGAAGCAAGCAAAATTAGACAGTACTGCGATGACATTACAATATAAATTCAACGTTTTAGCTTTTTCATATTCCTTTACATGTCACTACGTTTAAATAGGTTCACTTGGGACATTTTTTTCGTGGTTTTTGTATTAGACCCGTCGTCCATTTATTTGTAAGTCAATGACTATATCGTTTATTTAACGCCATGAAAATATATTTTTTTAAATAATATGATAAATATCAATGGACAGCCGATGCAGGTATGTCCGAATATTGTCAAATCGCTAACCAAAAGCTTTTTGTTCTAAATTAACGACAAAAATATCTAGTTACGGCCCGATAACCAGAAACCCTTCTCGTTAGTTCAATAAAAGTAACTCTGTACAAATATAATTCCTAATTTTTTAAAATTTTAAATTTCTTTTACTACTAGGAAATTCGTCTTCCCATAAAAATAAAAAAAAAACAGGTAAACTGTGTGTATAGCTAATATTATATCCATCACATGCCACTTTTTCAACCTTATAGCGCACTTTCTAATACACGAATTTTACTTTTTTCCTTCAATCGTCGAACATTTTGTTTCTTCAAAATCAGCAGATTACATTTCCGCTTTGCGTCAACTTGATTTATTCATTCACATCTAAGCGCTTTTTGTCGCTTATTGTCACGTTTCAATCCAATTGTTATTTGAATCATAAATATTATTGACAACCGACAGTATATGTCGACATTTTTAATGTATTTTACAGTTAACTCACCGCCAAACATTCATGAGACTCATAATAATACCAAATTGCAGATTTTAGACCAAAAATATTTTTTATTATATATTGCGATTATGTCTAATACATATCTATAAATTCCAAATTATTAAAATAATATACTTCACCCTAAATGCAACCTCAAAACATAAAAAAACTACATCAAAATTTTCTTAGCGAAAATAGTTCTCTGAAACACCGATAGATGGCATTAGGTGAATCCTGAAACACGATAGCGTTTTGTTACGCCGAGTTGCCTATATAGAGCTCGGCAAAAAGCTTCAGTTACAACTTATGTTAAGATACATAAACGACCAATTATATTGCTTTATAAAGAATAATAGATATTTTTGCAAACACAACACTCCGTTCCGTTTTAGTGAACGGCGTAGTTGTGTTCAATATTGACTAAATGGAAATTATATTTCTTGAGAACTGTTGTTTACGGGAGGTGGCTGAAAAGTAATTTACAGTATGAAATAAAAGACCTGTAAGGAAAAGAAGTCCCTTTTTTTCATTTATTACAAAGAATCTTTAGCCTTATAAAAAAAGTAGTAATTTTTAACATTTAGCTTTTTTTTCTCCTTGTTCAGGCAAAAAACGTAATAACAAAAGAGTGTCACTAATTTTGAAAACAAGAACAAAAAGTGAACACGTGACAAAGTTGGCCAGTAACATTTTTTAATTGGAAACCTTAGAATAATAACGCATAGAAACCTAGCCCGCACACGCTAAGTGAGGCAAATTGAAGCGCGCCAAAAGGGCCTACAGAGCGGGCGGGCCGTTAGTGCTCAAGGTCAACTTGCACCGCGAACAGATCAAGAATTTTAGCTAAAAATGACGAAATGTGCGATAAATGAGTGTAAAAATACGTCAGACAAACATAAAATAGATACTAACATCACATTCCACAAGGAAGTAACGCGTTTCAACTTGTATTTTTATATAAATATTCACTAAAACCGAAAATTAACCTACTAAAACTAGCCTACATGAATTTGATTTTTGCCTCACTTCTGACAGTTCGTTTGATATGAAACTATCATTCTATGCCATTTCTATGCGTTATTATTCTAAGTTGGAAACTGTCAAAAGAGATTACTTTCCAGGCGCCACTGTCTTTTTAGAGGCAACGAAAAAGACATCTACGTCTATTAAATACCTAAGCACGTTAAATATAAAATTATTTAATTTTTATAGCAATAAAGTCTTTCAACTTCATAACGTTATTCCAAGAAAATTAACAATTCATATTTTACCTAAAAAAACAATTGTTCAGGTGTACAGACAGAAATGCAAATGTGTGACGTTGATTTTAATGGACAACGTGCTTCATTTTAATTTGGGGTTACAATACACATCGGGTCTTTGTTAACAGTTAATGAACAATGTTTAATAACTAAATATACTAATGATATGGATACCTTATTGTTACAAACTTTTATTAATATAGTGACGTTATATTTTGAAAAACCCGTAGACATGATTATTGACATAATTGGTCTTACGTATTCCCTGGGTGTACGCAGGATGGCTCATAAGGTCAACGTTGTTCACGTGTAAAAACATGTAAAAACCAGTGACAGTCAGATGAAACAAACTGTATTATTCTACAGCCAAAGAGTTCCATTTTCAAATGTTGTAATTACTTTTTAAATATTGTTTATGTAAGTGGCCAGTTCCGGAAACTTATAGTGCGCCTTATGTATGTTGGATTTTTTTGCTGATCTAAGAGGTTAGACTTTAGCAACCGTTTGGTACATATAACTCATTTTTTGACAATTTTGTGGATTTGGATCCTTTTTGCTTAACTATGACCAAGTAGTAACGTGAGCATTACCGTACCGGTGCCGGTGGGTAAAGATGTTGGTGAAATTACAGGTACATGGGACTAGTTAACTGTCCCAGAGTGACGGGCGCAATGGCTTACAATGTCTTAGTTTGGGATTTAAAGCTTTGAATTGCACTGCAACTGTTATGGACAGGCGAGGAGCTCAACATCAGGCGCATGATTTGTCCGTCCCGTCACCAGATATACCACCACCACCACTTACCACCACGTACCACTTTTGTAATTTTTATTGAATGTCACGATGTTTTACTATCATGATATTCAATTATTTTTTGCGAAATTGGTCCACTATATTGTTATAATTATTAATACCAAAGGTCGAACACTTACAAAAAATTCTTATGATCCAGCCGGCGTCGAACTTCGATCTTCGACGCCCTCAGGTAAGCCACGGAACGAACCAGCGGACCTTATGAATTCTACTGTTTGTTACAATTTTTTTTTTGTTTTTAACGACTTTTTATGCCGTAGCGCCATCTGTGAGAACTTTGAGTGTTGCAATAAACGATAAGTTTGATTGAAGAAATAAATTTAATCCAGTGTTACCCAATTGACCCAATGGTTGTTTAGTAAAGAACGCTTTAAAGCAGGGGTTCCCAAACTTATTTTGTCTACTGCCCACTTTGAGAATAAATTATTTTTTAGCGCTCCCATTTTTTCACCTACTTAAAAACCACTATAACTTCAAATTAAATTAATTATTGTGGGCTATATTAGCGGAGATTAAACATTCATTCTAAACGAGACTTTTCCTAACCCGCAAGAGTTAACTTGAGACCTGAGCGCAGTAGATAGTACACAACGGCGCTCAGGTCTCAAGTTAACTCTTATGGGCTACAGCTGCCAATGAGAATGATTATTGAAACGCAACTTTATAGTATTCAGACAGAGTACTTGGTACTTGGTGCAACGGGCGAGCAGGGCTGCTTTTAATAAGTTTGTTGATATTAAGTTCCAATTTACTCAAGAACAGCCGCAAGTCACCATGTTCAGTAACATGCACACGATTTCTCTTTTTAGCAAGCAGCGTTGTCACAGCACTAAAACCACGTTCACACAAATATGACGTTGGGAATGCTATCAAGAATCGTTGAACGATTGACCACAATCCAGGGTACAATAGCGGGATCGGTTTTTGTAGTTAAAATTCTTGGTAGCCATTTTAGAACTTGATTTTTATTTCCTCGTTCGTTGTCAATTCTATGCGTTCTTCTTCCAGCTGAGGTAATATTGCTGTGTTGACATTTGAAAACGGATCCACCACCCAGTCTGGTATTTCCAAGTTCAAAATGTCCTGGTATCGTTCGGTGAAGTCAATGTGGAGGTTTTCCAAATGTTGGCAGTAGGCAAACAAGTCGTCGTTACTGCAGGATACTGATAAATTCGGAAAATTGTGAAACTCACGTCTGCCCATATTCTTTTCGTGTAGAAGCAGTATGGCTGCGAAAGCAGCAAGGATATTTTTTGTTTTAATTAAATTTAGTTCATCGCCTTGCAGTTGGAGATTCATGTCGTTGAACAATTAGTATCTTTAGTTTCCAAGAACTCTATCACAGAGCCAAACAGGTTGAAAAATCGAGTCAGATAATTGCCTCTTGATAGCCAACGAACTTTAGTATGAAACAACAAACGGTTGAAATCTTCGTCATTAGTAACACAAAGCTGATGAAATAATCTATCATTCAAAGAGCTGTCCCGGATTTTATTGACTGCTTTGATGACATATTGCAGTGATTGAAATAGTCGTTCACTTAAATTTCTAACAACCAAATGTTGTCTATGAATAACGCAATGTCCAGCAAGGACATCTGGAATTTAATTTTTTAAGTACGCTATGAAGCCTTTATGGCACCCTGTCATAACCGGAGCGCCAACCGTAGCAACTGATATAATATTTTTCAAACTTTTTCAATGTATTGAATATGGTTTCGCCTTTTGTATCGGTCTCTAAATTTCTAGCAAACAATAGTTCTTCACATATTTTCTCATCTTTAATAAACCTCACGTAAGACAGCAACAATGCTTCATTAGTTGGTAAAGTGGACTCATCGAACTGAATTGAGAATTGACTAGTCCTCAGATGATTGCACAATGATTCTTCAATGTTTTCAGCCATTTCATCAATTCGCCGTCTTTGCACTGAATTATTACTCAAAGGAATTCGTCGGAAAAGGAATCGATAATATCTGCGGCCGGTTTATGAAGCACAGTATATATTTATTACCTCCTTTATTGCTGGTAAAATTAACTCTTCTCCGATGTTGTGTGGTTTGCCTTTTTGAGCAATTAACAAAGAGATATTGTACGAAGCTCGAAGTCCGTCGTCATCTTGCTGAGCAGCCGCCGAAAAGAGTTTTACTACACTTAGCTGAGTATTATGCTTCTTCTCTAGGTCTTCACAATATGCTACATTCTTGTCTTTCTTATCTGGATCATTTTATTAAAATGATTTTGCAGTCTTGAAGGCTTCATTGCTTCATTCGAAAATATTTTTTGACATAGAAGGCACAAGGCGACGATGGGTTTGTGGGATTTTCAATGAATCCGAATTTAATATATTCCGCACAGTATTGCCGTCTCTTCTTTTTTACTTCCGACATTGTTTTGTTTTGAGAAATACATAAGTAAGTGTTGAACTTAAGTACTGCTTATCTATTACGCGCGAAACCGCAAATGAAAATAAAATAAATATTACGTTGTTTATATAGGATTGCATAAGCAGCACGCACCGACAGGAATAAGATAAACATGCTTAAACTCGTTTATCTCATTCGATACTTAATCGTACTCAGCAAGTAAGAACAAGTATTCTATGAACCAGCCGATTGACACAGGAATGCACAAATCGGGTTATTTAACAAAAACTTGCTAAAACATGATTGCCCGCAGTCTAAATTACCTATCTACCAATACTAATAACTATTAAATTGCGAAACTGTGTCTGTTGCCTTTTTATTTGTTTGTTTGTGTCTACTTTCATTTCGAAACGGAACGACCGATTGATATGATTTTTATTTTATTTATTCAATAAAACAGAACAGTTTTATGAACTACACGGAGAGAAATATCGAACCGAGTTAGTTTGAGCAATCTCTTAATTAATATTAGTTGATGTTCACAAGTTGTAGTCGAGAGTCGAGAGCTCAGTCGTGTCTTAGGGTCGTATTCCAGAAGTCTACTCAATACTCAAGTCAGGACTTGAGTATTGTAGTGAGCACTGAAAATCATACTCAAGTCTGCTCAAGTCCTGACTTGAGCATTGAGTAGAGTTCTGGAATACGACTCTCAGAGTCTTCCTAGATGAAATTACAAATCTCCCCCTAAGCCTCTACACAACGCCCCCATTTTTTCTAGATTTAGGCCCTTTAGGCCTGCAGCGCCCACATGGGAGCGTTATCGCCCGCTTTGGGAAAGGCTGTTTTAAAGCACTATGTTGTATTGCGCAGAATAGTTTAAATAAATAAATAATTTTTTTCAAATTTCATATATTTTATTTCGAAATATTCATTTACATTATATTGGTTAGTAAAACAATATAAAATAAAAATATACATATACTAGACACACGAAGTTTGGATCAGTGTTCAAGAAATGAACAATTGACCCTGCCAGAAATGATTTTGTACACTAACGTTATAAGTTATTTGTAAAAATTTGTAATTTGGTTTTGTTGTACAATAAAATGTATACATACATACATGATATCAGGAAGCCGTTACCGCTTCCACGCAATCTGCACGTGCGCACGTGATGGCGGCAAACCCAAATACACATGTGTCGCTATGTTATGGCAAAAAAGGAACGTCTTCAAAGACGTCAAATGTTACTACGAAAATCGACGCACTGGCAACATTATACCTAGACACTGACGTCAACAATGCACTCGGGCAATACTATAAATTTAAAACTCGAGATTGCTATTCGTTGAAGTAGGTCCCTACGTGTTTGCAATCGATATTTTTATTGTAATTCAACAGAAGAACGTCATACAATACTGTTACGAAAGACAAATGTTTTTTAGAATATTATATTTGTATCATACAGGCTCAATAGACTATCCCGAATAATAATTACCACTTAATTATCACTGAGAGTTCCCTCAAAATCTTTGAGAGATAATTCACTCATGGTGCTACTCCCAGCCCGTACTAATTATAGTCAAAACGAGTTTATGTGGCGTGCAAACAATTTTAAACATCGTATGTAGGTAGTGTTTTAGATCTCCATTTGATCACAGAGTGAGAACTTCTTTGACTTTGGTTGACTTTTTATGAAATAGGATAATTAAATTATGCACTTATAGATTCCTGTCTATCGACCCGAGAGATAGGGAGTTCCAGGGACACTACAGGCTCCGCGGTAAAACCAGGATATGGCGGGCGTCCGAGCCAAGCCATACGTCTTCACGGGCGTCTCCGGTGGACCGGCACTCGGCATGTATGGACTATGGATTCGCCGGGGCTTGTGGTAGCTACAGAGACGGACATGTTCGATTACTCTCGTAGTGTGTGGGCGGGGCGTCTCGTATGCAGTTAGCGAGTCTTAGTAGCGGTCTAGACGAGAACCGAAGGCGAGATGATGTGCAGAGCACATGAGTTGCCCTTTCACATGACACTGCAACCTACATCTCCGGCACTAGCCCGGAGAGCTAGACATTCTCCGGTCCCTCCAGCCGCGTAGGTTTCTGGGAACTGGAGAAACACTCCGTCATCGGGAGGTGAGCGTGCCAACATCTCCGCCACCAAAGAGATTAAGTAATGGACTTTAGAGTCAACGGCTCAGCGGTGCGTATGTACAGTGGAACCTCATCCTTTCGACTTTTTTGAAGTCGGCTAATTAAATATAGCATATATGCAATGTAAAAATTAGAAATATCACAGTACCCATCCGATATGAAATGGACTATGGAACATCCTTTTTTCGTAAAGTCATATATTTAATCACATGTTATTACATGAGTCATACTAGCTTTGTAAATTTTATTCTTAGAGGACTTTAGCATGTAGTCGAACTGATATGAATTTTATAATGGGTTTTTCTTAATTTTATACCTATGCATATCAGTAACAAGCTGACTTTAGTCCTAGGCTATAAAAACAAAACAATGCATTGCAAGTATTGTTTATTTCATTGGAGCCTTACATCACGATGTTCTTCTTCGCCGTTTTTGACATTGCTATTCATTTTTAATTCGGAACTTAATCATGTATAAAACATATTTTAATTACCTCGACGTTTCGGATATATTGCAAAGTCCATGATCTCGAAGGGACTGAAGAGGCGGGTGTCATTATCTTCTAGCCGTACGAGTTTTTCTAACTACCCGCACTTGATCTTCATTATTTATTTGTGCTCTAGGGTTCTCACTAGACCAACACACAAGGCCTTCACAACAGATCCTTAAGTGGAACGGATATAGAGTGAACAGACAGCAACCACGGCGGAATGTTTTCCTGCACCGAAAATTCATGGTAAATTTCAAATTAAATTTCGCATGTAAATTCCGAAAGACTTATTTATAGGTGTGAACTTGGATTTGAACTCACTACCTTTGCTACTAGGTTTCACACTTTTGGTATTACTATTCTTCTCCTTCTCATTGTGTCTATACTTTTTTTATTTTAGGACTGTATTGACCCTGAATAGTACGTTGCTACCTTGACTGTCCGTGACTGTGTTTGGGCACTGTAGTCACATTTAGTTTGACTAGCATCCCTGAAACCCCATTTACACATCGTGTCTCTGCAGCATCCTACCTGAGCATGTAGTCAATTTAAAGACCTTCCACATGGGCTACCGCAGATCGCAACCTGGTGGTCTCTTGAGATATGATGAAACCAGGTGCTGGGGGTTTTTTCCGATTCCACAGTGCACAGCTAGTGACAATTGGGTGGTCACTCGTAGCCTTTGTGTTGCGCATGAAACTTTTACGGGTTTTTGAGGCGAACTCGGGGAATTTGGTGGCCATATAATGGGTGTCGAGTGGTCGAGTGTCGACTGTCACTCTCTTGTTTATGCTTCTCCGCGTAGCATGCGACATCTCGACACACGTATGGTGGTGCACTACCTGCTAGAGGGTATACTACATTGAGGGGAGTTGGCTTGAGACAGCCGGTGACCAATCGTACTGTTTAATTAAGTGCTACGTCAACAAGCCTTGCATATAAAGATAAAGATAAAGATAAATTTATTTCTGTGTAAAATATTAACCTAAATACATACATAAATCTTATTAAATAACCTATTATTTACATATATGCGCCAAATTGTCGCAAACAATGAAATTATTTTATGTTTACATTACTTTAATTAAGGTTAGTAGTGCAAATTAATCTAGGTGATACCTAAACTAAGTAAAATTGTTATAAAATATGCAGACATCTGGCGCTACTTCCCAATTGGTGGATGTTACATGTCGATGAAGGTTATTGCGTGAGCTGACCTTCATTTTGGTCTCCCGTTTTGTAGGTGTGTAATCTGTCCAGCTATTGCAGTTAAATATTCGCAAATGCCACCACTGGGATTCGAACCATTCGGCCTTTCAAACGACCGCCACTCTTTTCTCTATTATTTTAGGTGACCTTTTATTTAATTCCAGATAATTAATTTCGCAAATTTATGTTCCATATCCACTCGACCCATGTGTGACAGATGATTTTTTCAGGCGATTGTTGTTATTCATATATATACAATTGCCTTCAAATGTTGAGAAAGATAAAATGTCAACCCGTATAATCATGTCAATTTGGTATAGTTGTCGGTTAAACTGTAGATAACAGAAATTTTCATATTGCAAATGGACTATTTTCAACTAATCAAGACTTTGAACAGTCGTCCACAAAAGTGTTTTAGAAAAAATCCATTTTCCTTTTTTTTTAAATAAGAAGTAGAGTGATCATAAGCATTTCTTTCAGTCAATAAATTACAATAAAGGAAAATATCATGAGAATTGAAACAACAAAGTGAAAGAGTTCGTCCAGGGAAGTACTGCCACCTTAAATATTTCTGCCGCCAAGCAGTAATGTGAGCATTACTGCGTTCCGGTTTTGAAGGGTAAGGGTGCTGGTGAAATTACAGGCACATGGGACTTGTCAACTTATATCACGAGGCCACGGGTGCAGTGGCAATGCCTATCACATCTTGCAAAGCTGAGTGACACTGCAACTGTTACGTCGTGTGTCGCTTACAACCAGGCCCACGACTTGTTCGTCCCGTCACTTTAGTATCATAAACCAAAAAAAAATTAAAATAGTGATTAAAATTCTTAAGGAGCTGCGGATGGGAATCCGATTTACCTGACGACGAAAAGTAGAGAACGTGGTCATACTTTCGCAGACCAAAAATAAGCCTAATACAGTTGTTAAGAAAACAATCCAATCTGACCAAAGATACTTCAGAATGTTGCTATAACACACATCAGCTTAATCACCGACAGGATCTAACTTTTTGCTGCATCCGCCATACCGACGATCCTATACCTGTCGCGACTACATTACTCCAAGAGTCTGAGGAGATAGTGGAGTACATAAGATTAAAAGCCAAATACACCCTGAGGGTCGAGCGGTTGGAGTCCATGCAAATTTTAACTCGTTTGTGGTGAGAGTACCGACCGAACATATGTCGACCTTCATGAAGGAGGAGTTCTGGCAGAAGGGTGTCGTATATCGGCGTTTCCGTGGCCGGTTACCTGACACCAGACTGCGCCACACGTCGCCGACCAGTGCAATTCGTGTAGAGTAGTATATACATGTTACTCCTTAAGGTATATATTATATGGGTCATGTGGACTGAATAATTACTAAATAAAAAAAATAATATATCGTAGGCAACACTAGAGCCTGAAAAGGTTAGTTTTTGGTATAATTTTTCTATACTGTCTCGGTCTGAGTATTTATGGTACCGTTGTTATTTTCGATTTCCTTATCACAAATGCTATAGTTACTTACTTTCGGATCAGAGCAATGTCTGTGATGTTGTTTAATATTTATTTACATCTCAATTTTTCACAGGTTAGTTACACTAACATTTCGAATTGTTTGTTAAAATTTGTAATCTGTTCTGTTATCCAGTAAAATGTTTGACATACGTACATATTGGATACGTAAACGTACTTTAGTCATCATATTTCTCGTGAAGGAAATAAATCAGCCATATTCAATAAATTACTTAAGAATTAAATAGTAGATGTAAATCCCCTTTTACTTTGAATTTAAATATGTTGTCATATATTTTGTTGATTAATAGGTAGTATTTTCCATAAATTCTTATTATTATCAGGGAAATCTGTTTTATGAATGAGTAGTAGATTTTAAACAATAATATAATGTTTTCAAGTGAAATTTACTTACCTGTGAAATAAAGATTATTTTATTTTGAGTTAATTCGTATTACAATTGGTTTTACCGACTACTTCTAATAATACTAATAAGTGAGCAGGGTAGGGTTTTTTTTCAAAATGGTTTACTAGTACGAAAAAGGGGGTTTTTTTACACAACTGTACCAGTATCAAAACAATTTCAAGATGAATTCAATACGTGGTTAGTGTAACATCAAATATTGTGAACGCCGTTGCCTGTCCGAATGACTTCCCGCCCATTTTCCTAATAACACTAACAAGTGGTGTAGGGTCACCATAAATTATTGAACGAAATTACTTGTACGAATGATATTTTTTAACACAATATCTTGGCTTCTGTGGTTTATTGCATAACAGTTTTGCACATAATCATAAATCCACATAATAATTGTATATGTGTTGGAACTCTATGGTGATTAAATATGCATAATTGTTACGCATAAAATTATGGTGCCACATAATAGAGAATCTTGATTATGTATTACTTTTTTTCTGGCTTTTCTTCGTGTGTAAACTCTATATTCGTTTAAATATACTTGATAAATTTGAGAATGACCGTAAGGTATAGAAAAACAAGTATTTATCAGGCAGTCACGGATGCTAAGGCGGATGCAGTCACGACTGTAAGCACGTCTGTGGGCGCCGGCAACCACACCGGTACGGGCATGAACTCAATCCTCCATTCGACTTAAAACAACTTCTCTGTTAACTATTAAATATAATATAGTAAGGTCATTTAATTATTTCATAGACACAAACAAAAGAACCTAACTAAAAAGTAACTTGTGAAATTGGTATGATATTCCATTTATTGTTATTATTTATTCTTGGGTTCAATTACCCAATAAAGTGGCAATAGCTACCTGATTGATTTCAGTTGACATTTAATTTCTTCGACTTCTTGGGTATTCGCCACTGTAACACATTGGAAATAAAATTGTGTTTTAGGATGTAAATCGTGTATATTAAATTTTTCACAAATGCATTTGTGACCATAAGACTTGTACGGGCCCGAGAAGTTAGTGTTTAAAAAGACAAATACACGCGATAAAGTTACGAAAAATTAGATTCATTTAATTCCTTCATTTAGGAAAAACTTACTACGTTGAAGAAGCATAGCGACCGAAGCTTTTTTGACTTCCATTCCATTTATACAATTTCATTGTTTCTCCACCGATATGCATAAAATTTGAATGTGGAATAAATAACACTACTATACAGATCGTCGATCGTAACGAAACCCAGGTTTTGAATTTCGATTTGTAACCTGAGGTAATTGAGGTCAAAGTTTACTGTGTTAAGTGTATACTTTCGCGTCATCTTATCATGTAAACGCGGCTCGAACTAAAACTCTGCGTTACGGTAGTCGAGATGTGACATATACTGAGTTGGATCTGTTTCAGCATATAATTTATCACTAGTTTTTCTGTATAAACTGAATTACAGCTTTTCCTTACTTTGTTTCTTCCTTTTTTGTGGTAAAAATATTCTGCTGCACAATTTTGCGCACGCATTTGCGCAGACCTATGACATTTGTGCAGAATTAACAAAAAAGAACGACTGCTGCACTTCTGTAAAAAATCCGACACCTACCATACTAGTAATGAATAGAATCTATATAGAGTCATATATTAAACAGCACTGTGAGAGCCAAAGATAAAATTATGCATAATAGTTAATAGCTGTTGTAATTTTTATCAAAGTTGTAATTATTATCATTGATTGCGGTAACTTATCAGCGTCTTATTTAAATAAGAATTGTAGTAATTAACCACGTAATAGTATTAGTCATGCTCAATTTCCTATGTGTCATTTTGCATGTCTGAAGAGATAAATCTTGTATTTTGGAACCGGATGTTTATTGTTTCATTAAGTCTTTCAAATATGAAACATTAATTGCTATAATTTTCCGAAAGGAATTTTCATAGATCATTATAAAAGTTGGTCAATAAAAGTATTAATAATACTCCTGTAGCTAAGCAGTTCTTGTAACCTTTTAAATATTCTTTTTAAATTAAATTCTAAATTTAAATTTACTAGTTTTTGGCGTCATTTTAGGTAATTTTTTTATTGAATGGAACACGTTTATTTGTCGGAATACAGTAAGTATATTGCATTCAACTTGGAAGCAGGTGTGCAAATATTAATGGAATTTTTATTTCGCCTCTACAGTTAATTGCATAGTAATAAAATAATAAAAGTAAATGACAAATCAAAAAGCACAAAATACATATATATACACGTACATACATAAACACAAATTTTATCTACATTAATAAAATATTATTTGTAATGATGCGAAGCGGTCTGGCCATTTTGGATGTAGGGTTAGCCAATATGCTGTCATATATTATATACACAACTGATACTTGTAAGTCTGGTTCAATGCTCAGCTAAAGCCTCAAAGCCTCGCTTCACCTTCATATTTTTATATATTGTTTAACGAATTCTGTACTTGGGTAATTTTGAGGTTACTTTTCTCTACCGGCTCAAATTACAGGCACATAGGACTTGTCAACTTATGTCACAGAGTGACGGGCTCAGTGGCAGTGCTCCTAATATCTTTGCGATTTAAATCTCTGAGTGGCACTGATACTGTTATGGACAGGCATGTAGCTTACCATCAAGCGCACGACTTGTTCATACCGTCACTTGATATTATTTAAAAAAATCTAATTTTGGTGGTAATTGTTGTTATTTAAATATTTTAGAATCATGGAACATTATTTAACATTCGAGTGTATAAACTCAAATATTATTTAATATTTCGTGAGAATATACTCGAATACTCAAATAATAAAAATTGCCACCGAAATTAGGTAGAGAAAACTAACTTACAATTACCCACGTACATTTTGTCTGGGCTTATTTATTCATCGTTAGCGCCCCATCCAGTTTTTCATACAACTATTTTGTTATTGTTTTACAAAACCTGAACCTGATGACACGGTATTCCTATCATTCAAACACAAAATGTTGAATAATGACGTGTGTAATTTACTTTGCGTGAGGCGGGTGCTGGATCCCACTGTGCCACCCGAGCTCCACCAAAAATCTTCTAGCATTTTACATGCGCTACGATAACATGTTTTTTTTTAAAACATGTTATCGTAGCGCAGTTATCATGATACTTTGTTGTATAGACTTAATTTAATATGCGGTATTTGTAAACAATACTATTTATTATCTTTTCGCGTAAAAAGAAGATATTGTACAATAGGGTCACATTGAACGTTCACGACCCAATCAGAATATATTCGATAAAAATGAGCCTTATCTATTGAGATAAGAAGTGCTGCCCTTATTTTCTGCGTCTAATATGTTCCAACAAGTTTTAAAACGGATCTCGTTTACAATAAACAATGATGATACTGTGATTGTGTTCACCAACAAATCTACATATAAACACTACGCCTACTTTATTTTTTAGTCATTTTCTGTTATGTTGTTACTAATGTTATGCTCCTCAAATTTTGTGAAAAAATAAAGATACAAACAAAATTTGTAAAAAAAAAAACAAAATCCGAATTTTGTAAAAAAAAATAAAGAAACCAAAAACAGAAAAAAACCAGAACAGGTCCAAAAATTTTGTTGGTGTAGTGTTTATTGGCGGTATCGCTATGTTTTGTTACACATGGTTACCAACTTATTTATCGCTACCTACTCTTTAATAATCTAAACCAAAATAGACAAACGTTTGACTCATTACACATAATATGCTACATTCTATTGTGAATGAGACGCCGAGCTTGTGATTGCTTAAAACAATTACATGACAGCGTTGTACCTTGTAAAAGCGTTCGTCCAGGGAAGTATCTGTCTCGCCTAAAACGTATTTATTATCTCCACTTCTATATTTCCAATACAACTCTAAATTTTTTCACAATTCTTTTACCGTACATGCAGCTTGTACGTGGAACAAATTACCTACCAACATTCGTCTTACTAGTATTTATTTGGTCTGTGTTCGTGAGAGTCCATCGGTAGCGTCATTTAAATGCAAATTAAAAGAGAACTTCCCGTCGAACTCAGCAGTCAATCGATTACGCAACATATTATGAACTTGTAATTTTTATTTCACTGCGTCTGTGGCCGAACGGTTACCTTGCCGGACGGCCACGCAGAGGTCCCAGGTTCGATTCCCGGGCCGGTAGAAATATTTGTATGGTCTACATTTATTTCTCTCGTGAGTTTGGGTGTAATTTGTGGTTGTTTATGTATATGTCCATGGCACCCGTGACACAGGGTTTCCCTAGTGCGAGCCTATGTTGAGTGTGTACGTTAAAAAAAACATTATATGTGTATTTATGCATCTACTTATAACACTTCTGATGCAATGATAAATGTGCATTATGTGTTTGTCTATTGTTCGGTTAGATCGAATAATTTCTGCTGTACGAAATAATCTTTTTTTTATAATAATAATAACGCACACACTCAACATAGCCCCGCACTAGGGAAACCCTGTGGCGCGGGTGCCATGGACACACACATAGACAACCACAAATTACACCCATCAGAAGACCTTACGAATGTTTGTATGTGCTTGTTGCATATCTTTGTTTTCTGGGTTTTTAACTACTTTTTTGTCGTAGTGCCTTCTGTGAGAAATCTATGAAAGTTTTTTTGCAATGTTGTTCGTTATTTTTGCAGTGTATTTCTGTTGCCTAATAAACAAATAACTAATATTTATTTTATTGAACAAAAACATCACTATGATGTTTTTATTACCACGATATTCATATTATTATATTTTTTTGTGAAAATACTTCCCTGCTTTTTGTTATTGATGCAAAGATGAATAAATACAATTTTTTGTCGATCAGACTGTCCAACATTTCAGCACGGCGGCTTCTACTAGTAGCGCCGGTAGCGGCAATAACTTCTGGCCCACAATAATAATGTATATACCATTTAAACGATAAGAAGAAGTTAAAAGCCTCTGTGAAATGAGATAAATGCGTTCATATAGTATTGGATCACTGACGTCGTTTTAGCTGTAAACATCAAAACAAATAGTTCCGAATATATTCTAGCCGGCGATTGTACTCTACAGAACAAAAATATGACAATATATTTTAATAGAAATTATTTGTGATGTACCACGAAATCTAATATCGTTTTATAAAAAAAGTATAGTTAATACAGCTTCAATAGTTTAGCATCTAGTAACTATAGTTAATAATACACAGCAAGTTTGGGAGACAAAATTGTAGACAAAAGTACCAAATTGTCTCAAAGCAATTAACCGAGTACGTCACCCCATCATATTCGGTGGTTACCTCCAAGTCAATGGTAATTACAGTGAATGTGTTAACTAGCTGGGTTAAATTGCAGCGAGGCACGAAATAACTTTGTCCAGGGCCCGTCCCTGTATGAGCAATTTTTAAAAGTGCTTTTTGTAGTGGATAAAATATTTTGAACACATTGTGTAACGCGTTAATTATATAACAAATCAGTACAAGTCTTTTCGTAGCAAAAATTCGAAATTGCTTTATTTGATGCGTTTGGGGCTATCGTACAGTCATAACCCGTAGTGGATATGATTGTTAGTTGCTCCTTCTGACAGAGTTCCTCCTGGGAAGTACTCTTACCTATTTCTGCTGCCAAGCAGTAATGTGAGCATTACTGAATTATGATTCTGAAGGGTAAGGGTGCTGGTAAAGTTCAGGCACATGGGACTTGTCATCTTATGTCTCAGGGTGACGAGCGCAGTGGCATCATTGCATTTTAAAGCTCTGAGAGGCACTGTAACTGTTATGGACAGGCGTGTCGCTTGCCATCAGGCGCACGACTTGTCCATCCCGTCACTTGACGTTATAAAAAAAAAGCGATAAAATCAAAGTTTCATGGGTAATAGCTACTCTGTTGTAAACACTAGTTCCTCCATTAAACAAAACCAATACTGTCAAACCAGAAAAAAACTGTTTTGAAAATTTGTTCGATCAGCACTTTCACAACAAAGGAATTAAAATTCACCAACTTCAACCAATAGCATATGGCACAAACTAAAAGAAAGCAGCATTCCATAACGTAAGTACATTAAGCAACTCAAGTACCAATGTTAAAATGTACTTAAGTACCAATGTTACAATGTTACAATGCTAAACTAGGGACACGGAAAAAGTATCGATGCTTTTTGGTATCGAGTACTTTTCCCTCCGATACCGATACTTTTGTACTTGATACTTTTCCTGTTTTAGTACTTTTTGAAATTTATCGTATCGTTTCGAATAATTTCTACATATACTTAGGACATCTCATATTATAGCGCAAGCCACCTAGCAACGTTTTTTAATGGCAACCTTTATCACAACTTACTTGGTTGTATATTGTATGCCACCATTTGCCTCTTTAAAAGAAGTTTGTCCGTTCTTCAGAACATTTGTTCTCAAAAGCAGGCAATACAGTATCAAAAACGAGATACAGACCGTCTTCAAATAGATTTTTGTTTTTAAGTGATTGTACGAAGGAGGAGTGGGAAATTGGAAATTTAAGGAACACAAATTATGTGAAATCACGATTGACTGAATTGATCAATTGATTGACTTAATCAAATTCTTTTATTATTTGTTTCAATTAAAAATCATAAATCAATAAAAAAAGACAAATTCGTGTGTTTTATTCTGCCTTTAAGTAGGGAAAATTTAGAGGTATCGATACCTAAAAGTATCGGAACTTTTGATTCAATACTGTATCCCTATAAACAACTTAGTTTTTGAGTTCTACATCCTACATTTTTATATAGTCATACCTACCTATTTCATTAACTTATACATAGAAGAAACAGTCGAAGACCTAGCTACATACAGTACAAGAGATCCTAGTTTGAGAATTAGACAGTTTTTTTCTTTTTATTCACCTTTGGCTATAAGGCTTTCATCCATTCTTTAAAATAAATATGAAAACATTTATAAACTGAAAAGTAATGATACTTAAATTAAGCGAGGAGACATTTTATTCTGCTTACTTTTTTATAATTTTTAAGGGTAAAATGAATTTATTTCTCTTAATATACAGATATTGTGTGATAAAATTGTTTGTATAATATAACAAATTTTAAAACAGCAAACAAAAAAATATTTTAGTAAATGTTTGCACAATTATTTAAAAAATTTTCCGCATTATTTTCCAAATAAAGTTGTGTTTGTAATTGCGCTCTACACTTCGTTGCAGGCACCTGTGCTTAATAATTCGTGATTTTTGTACCTATATAAGAAGATATTGATTTGTATTTCTCTTTTGTATTTTTTATTTTTATACGAACTATGAAACGTCAATAAATACATGTTTTAATCATTGACTTACAATTATATGGACGTCGGGTCCGCGCTAAAAAGTGTCCGCACTTATAAGGCGCTAAAATCGTATACAGAGCGCGACACTCCGCTTTAGTCTTCATTTGTTCTACGGACAGCGCGATACTGCGATGACATAACAATTTAAATTTCGAATAGGTTGACTTGGGACATTTTTTTCGTGGTTTTTGTATTAGACCCGTCGTCCATTTATTTGTAAGTCAATGGTTTTAATACATGTTTAGAGGATGGAAAAAATAAAGGAAAGGAGCTGCTCTATTTACGGAATAAACGTACCTACCTAAACCAAAAATGTCCACCACAAATGACGGATTTAGTGTTGTACCATAATTATAGATAAGTCAATATCGACATGTAAATGTATGGCTTGAATGTTGAAACTGTTTTTTATGTTTGCAAATTTGTACAGTTTACTGTAATCAAACTATGATTAATACTAGGCTATTATTACTAGGCAAGTAATGAGGCATTTTAATCAAAATTAAATGTAAAGTAATTAAGTAATAAATGTCACGATGGAATTGCATTATCATGTAGGTACTCTAGTTACATTCAAAGTTCTATTAAAATTTAACTTCAAAATGGAACGAACGAACGAAGATGGTATTTGATACACTGTTTATGTTCGGCAGTCCTATAATTTCCAACCATTCTTTCTTTCTTTTTTCATTTGTAGGTTTTAATAACAGAATATCGATAATATATCTGCTTATAAGAACAACACTATCTCAAAATAATCGTTATCAACAATCATCAAAATATACTAACAAACAAGCAATCTAAAGAAACCAAAGCAAAATTCGTCAAGACTTATGAATAAACTACTTAAATGAGTCTAATTACATGAGATATTTGGGCTATTGTATGATTTATAGGCAGAAAAATAACACATGCCGGTGTAATGTAACATGTGTCCAAATGTGTCAAATGTGTCCGTTGATTTCCGATTTTCTACTGCCGCACCCCTTTAAGCTGCAGCGCATTTTTATCAATACTTTATTGTTCTTACTGTCAACATTTTTGTCCATTTCATTACAATTCATGCGAATAATTCACTAAAACATTTTGTCAAACCACAGACCACATAAATACTAGTAATAGACTGGTTAGTAGGCAGGGTCCGCGTTACCTAGCTTATCACCAGACGGGCATATGAGTGTCAACAGCGCGTCAGTCGTCGTTCAAATGTGATACCTGATTATTTTGTGGAAAAAATAGAAATATGCCACTATATCATGTGCCATTATATCATGTCGCGTAAGAAGCCAAAGTTTAAAAAATACTCCGGGATTGATTTCATTTCATCGGTACTAAAACTCTGTATTTTCTAATATTTTGCACAATACAATATTATAATTTCGAGACCAAACTATTTTTTTGCAACTCGGTAATATACATTGGTTGCTAGCCATCGTCATCGTCAAAAGAACAATTCGAATGACGCTCAATGAATTGCTTGCACTAGTGTCGTATTACACTTGGTACTGGGTCCGCGTGTTGTAATCAAATTATCGATATGTAGAAACTCTGTATTTAGAAACCCGGTTTTGGTTTAGTTCAACATTTTTATTGTTATAGCGGTAGGTAACCAATGTGTAAACATAAATTGTTTACAGGTATTTAAAAGCTAACAATTTTGATTATTGAAATGTTTGGTCCAACACTCGCAATAGTTTTTTTTTAATTTTCAATTTAAGTAAAAACGATATATTAATGAAAAAAAAGGAAATATAGATAGAAGAGGTACAGTGTGGATAATTTTACAATACACGTAATTTCGTGGAGTATCAAATGAAGACTTTATAATAATGTAAGATTACGTTTTCAAATGTGTGCGTGTGGCGACACTGGTTTTGATACAAATGTTGTGTCAAACATTGGTTTTGACATTTGATGTACTTCCCTTTGTCAACCGGAAACGGTTATCAAAGGGTACTACAAAAGTAGCAAAATGAGGACCTTTGGCATTTAAGATGACATTACGTATTTTCGATTCCCGTATTTCACATAAATCAATGTAGTGCTATCTCTTTTGTCTTACGACAGCACGCAGTGCTTAAAGAAAGGTAATAAAATGTTTATGTTTTCACCGTCTAAATTGCATCATATATATATATATATAACGTCTAATTTATATATATCAATATAACATGTCTTTTGGCGCAAAATACATACGAAATTTCATTCTTCAATTGTTTTTTACTAACACGTTCTTTTACTATAAAGACCATTGCTTATTACTTGTAAATACACTTGGGATCAAAATAACGAACCACCGTTGCTGGCTTTTATGATCGATGCTAATTTTTTTGGTGTATCTAAAAACTTGCAACAGGCATCATCACTATAATCAATCAAATCATCAAGGTCATTTAAAAAAAACAAGTAACGACGCTCAGAGCTTTACACTCCGTAAACTAGAACATAGAAGTGCTTCCACCGCAAACGAGTGAGCGAAGCGGATTGAGCGAGTTGAAAGTGTTACAAAAGAGGTCGCAGAGTTGAGTAAGATTCCAGCGGAGTCCGTACGGACTGCGTTTGACTCGCACCTGTAAATTTCCTAGAAGTGCTTCTACCGCTAACGAGTGAGCGAAGCGGACTCGCGAGTTAAGACGAATCCGCTGTGTCATCGTGTCGCGCGCTAGTTTTGGGCGGACTCCGCAAAGGCTTGATCCTTGGTCATATAGGTATAGGGACGTAACGTGCTCAAAAAGAAAGCGATTTGTGATATTTCAAGACTACAAGTTTCACTCAAAGCACAAACTGAAACTGATTTTTACTTTTCCCGTAAGCCCGCTGGTTGTGGAAGGCAAATATCTCTTTTCAGTGAAACTCTTTCCTAGTGGAAGCACGAAATTTCCCGCTCATTTTTTTTTTATAACATCAATTGACGGGACGAACAAGTCGTGCGCCTGATTACACGCCTGTCCATAACAGTTACAGTGCCAGAGCTTTAAATTGCAAAGATCTGAGGGGCACTACCACTGCGCCCGTCACCCTGAGACGTTAGTTGACAAGTACCTGTAATTGTGCCTGTAATTTCACCAGCACCCTTACCCTTCAAAACCGGAACACAGTAATACTGACATTACTGCTTGGCGGCAGAAGTAGGTAAGGTAGCAGTAATACCCTGGACGAACTCTTTCACAAGAGGTTCTAATTATATTAAAATCATTGCCCTTTCGCAGTAGAAGGCGGCCATAAACGTAACGCCTAATCGCACCAGCACCCATCAATACCGAAAAATGCTCTGAAAGGAGCTCTGTAGCCACTAAAATATATCATGTAAAGTTAAGGTTATGGATTAGTATTGGATGGACTGCGGAATAAAAACAACTAAATATGTTATATCTGTATTTAATAAACATAACATTTAATATGTAATACATAAACTACACAATACAATTTGAAATTCAGACAATGGTGAATGAAATAACCTATAGTGTTCACCAATCTTCTAATCACAGATGATATTTAGGAAACTACTAAATAAAAAACAACATTTTTATTAAAAAGCCGACTTTAAAAGCTTGTAGAATTACATATATTTGCCATTACACCTTTACATCTATTTTATTGAAATCGGTAAGCGGATAATGAGTGAAATTCAATAAATAGGATTCATCCCCTGATGTGCCCCCTTTAGAGGCACAACAATTTCTTCAATTTATAATCTTCAATTTTGAATAGGACCACTATCGAAGTATGTACCTCCTTTCCAACAAAAAAAAAGAAACATCGAAGTCGATTCACAAATTTAATATCGGTGTAATCGAGTAATATACACAAAGAAAACGCAGGTCAATTGAGAACCCACTCCTTTTTTTGAAGTCAGTTAAAAAATATAACTCTCTTTTCTCTCTTCTATCTTATTTGAAATATTTTATTTCAAAAAAATCTTTTAACGAGTTCAATGTCTTAGCCATCATTAGATAAAGGTAAACCGTTGCAATAGAAAATCAACTTATTTTTTGTTCAACATAAAAACAACAGCAATTGGAGGCCGCCATCATTCAACATCATTCGGGGAATAACTTGGCTAATGCGAGAAATAAAATATTCAAAGTATTTATTTCTTTTTTATTAACACAAAAAAAACAGAAATATTTGATTTCTATAAAACAACCACCTACACGTACCTATGGCCAAACCTTCGGGAACATAACGACGTGCCTTTTACAATACCTACCAATTATGTATAATAATGTTAACAAATAACGTTATTAAAAAAGTGCCAATCAATGACACCGGTTACCTGATCTCAAACAAAGGAATTCCCTGCACTACGAGTACCATAGTACCGTAATTTACTCCAGGGACAGTAACCCAATTTAAAAAAAATCCTTTATGAATTAAAACAAAGTTTCTTCCTCCATTTTTCTAAAAACTCTCGGTGTGGTTGAAGAACAGTTCTTGTCACAGACACAAAATACCAAGATATCCATTTGTTTCTTTCAACGTATCACAAACGTGAAGATGCTCTCGATGACGTCATCCAATTCCTTGCTGAAGGGTGACAGCTGAGATTCGAAAGACTGAGGCCTTTTCTCCTTTCCTTTAACGATAATATGACCGTGAGAACCAATTATCTGTACACTATCGCCTTTCCAACGTTTGTCGACGGTCACGAGTCCATTATTGCCAACTAAGTTTATAGCACCATAGTTGTCAGCCACTTCGACGCGGCTGTCATTGCCAATCACTTCTATATTTCCTTGATTATTCGACACTCTGACCACACAGCTGTTTCCAACTATTTTTAAACGGCCACCATTGACTTCCATGGTCACTTTCTTTTTATTGCCGACTACTGTGTACGTCTTCATTTTTTTAAATTAAATTTTTTAAATCAGAATGTTCTTAAAACACACGTGCTCGCAGCTGCAGATGCTGAATACGAATGATTTAAAATTCGAACGCGGCTGGTTTATATACGTAATCGGTAAGCGGTGCGCATACGTTGTTATTCGACTGATAGGGAGTTCCCTATGTGATGCGTCACGACCGTCACAGCTATTGTATCAATAGAGAATTCACCTTTTCTATTGTAGTTTTTGGGAATAGGTACCGTTATCCGTATCTAAAAGTTTGTTAACTCGTGGTCAATGGTAGTTTCTTGCTCTTTAACAATGTACTTCTTTTTATTACGTCTATATTTGTACATCATTAATTGAGTCATACGTTTCATTACTTTACCATTGATCTTCATGTATTACCTAGATAACCATTTCGTACTAGTGGTAGTATTTCGATTAAATATATCGATTAAAGATTTGAATTTCAGATATGCATTTCTTAGCCACTCAATATGTTGTCGGTATTTTGGAAAACATGATTCGATTTCATGTTCTCGATAGCATTAAATCCCGAAGTATGAATGTCTGATTGTTGGACCTTTCCAGTTATATTACGTAATGTAGATAAATTTATCTACAATCTTGGTTCTAAATGTTGGTTATGATTCTTTAACATAATTTCAGCCGAATAAAGTACTTCTGGTGATAGGCCTCCACAAAGATTGCCACAACGATCGGTCTTGCACTGCTCGCATTAATCAGGTAGCAGGTTCACTTTGGGGGTGGTCTGTTCACGTTAAGTATTCTGGTACGCTGTCGCCAGTGGGGATCTATTCGACCCCATCAGTCATCTATTCCATGAGCAATGTAATTTAAGATTGGTTTCGAACTCAATCCAAACTTGCGCGAATTATAGCCATTTAAATGTTTGTATTCGATAGCTACTTGCCATCTATCTTTCTCTCCGTTACAATGATTTATTTTTAAAATGTTCCCTTAATTTGCAAATTCTTCCTAATCGTAATTACGTCATGAGATGATTAATGAAATTATCAAAAATGTTAAGTCCTTTGAATTATTGTAAAAGCACTATACAAATTTCACACTGTTTTTGCTTTTGATGCACCACAACAGTCGCTCTCTGTCTCTCTCTACCTTCGAAGGTGGTAGTTAAAAATCAGTGCTTAGCATTTAGGCACTTTCCACACTAAGCCACGACCTACTTGTCTTGCTGCAGCAAAGACAAGCTGTTGATTATAATTATCCGTTAGGCACTGGTTTTTTTATATCTATTTAATTTTTTGTTTTTCGTTTATTTTTTATTCCTCCTAATTTTAATTTCGGCGTGTTTCTATTTTTATCCATTTATTATATTATATTGTAATGTGTATAAAGCAACACAAAAACGTTCTATAATTATATGTTCTGCGTCTTCTATCTTATTTATTTATGAATTTAGTAAAAACGTAAACATCCTAATTTGTATTACAAATATCTAAGTGTTTCTGTATTATAATCTGATAAGATTGTATACTCTACACTATGTACTTAAGCATTTAAGAGCCATGAGTGTTAAAGTACATAAACTTATCAAATTCATATTTTCGTGGTGAGACACGGAATATTCGGGCAATGGCACGTCAACCTTGGCACTTACGACTTAATTTCCACCCAATACCATTGGAGGTAAGATCGTGTAAAGTCCATAATACCTACAATTTTTTTAACCAACTTCAAAAAATTGGGAACCATCCCAATTCGACTGTATTTTTTGTGTTTAACTTACGTGATTACTCCGATTTGTGGACCGATTTTGATGATTCTTTTTTTTTTTGTTGGGAAAGTAGTATCTCACTAGTAGTCCCATACAAATTTGTAGAAAATATTCCACCTCTAGAGGTGGCAAATTAGGATATGAATCCGTTTTGTTGGATTTCACCCACTATCAAGAAAACTTGGCAAATATATGTAATTCCGCAAACTTCCGAGGTCAGTTTGTTTAATAAAAAGTTAAAATTATTATATCAACTTGACTTGAACTTGACGTTTTTGGTGGCAAGCAAACTACTGACAATAATAATAATGATTTGCCAGACAATCACACCTATTATATGATCTCAAACAAGGAAATATTGTGAATATCAGAGTAATGAATCACCAAACACCAACACCAAACTTTCGCGTTCCGAGTTGATTACTCTGATACTCAGTGTTTGAGACCATATAATTGTTGTGATTATCTGACAAATTATTATTATTATTGTCTGTAGTTTATAACAGGTATGTAGGGTGCATTACCTTCTAGCAGGTATATTGAACTCATTACCTTCGTGAAGCCATGCGCACACATGTTATGATAGAAAAAAATTTGCTTTTTCCAGTGGCAATAATAATAATAATAATAATAATTTATTTTATTTTCTCTCAACATACAAGGTGAATAGTTTAAACAAAAGATGCTTACTGACTAATGAGTTTAATATTAAACCTTATTTGCGAGAGACTGGTGCCTGAGATAGGCATAAAAATACCTGTAATACAGGTCACCAGGATCCCCGTTTCGCGGATTATAATAAATTAGACTAAACTCTTAATTATGAATATTAGACAAGTAAAATATAACTTTGCTAAAAATAGGTTAGAGTACATATATATAGATTTTTTGATCAACTACAATTACACTTAAACAAGTTATATTAATTTTAATCAAAGAACTAAAAACTAACATATGCAGATGTAGGTACACTTATAGATAATGGATTATAAAAATAGTTACAAGGAAGTATGAGAAACAAAAACAAATAGCAATATTAACACTATGTCAATGTTGGAACTTTTGACAGATCCATTATCAATATTAATTATTTTTATTGAAACATCGTCAAATACCCGTGATACAACTAGGCCTGTCGGTAGTTACACGGGAGATTATTATTGCCCGTGTAACTAGTAGTTCTGCTGGTAGTGCGTGTACTAGTAGTTCTGCTGGTAGTACCACGGACAACAAAGGGTCTTCCCACCTGTACATGCTCTCCTTGTTTCGGCCGACTTGATCCGCAACACCACATACCACGACTCAAAGACGAAAATACAAAAGGATGATTTATTAAAGTACAGTCGATGTAAATAACGTATTATTACGAACACAACCATTTAAAAACTTATTTTAAATTATAGAAAATTCTTGCCTAAGTTTCGATGCTACCAAATGTAGTTCCAAGTACTAGTTCCATATAAAATAAGTAGTTAGTCGTTCGTTGTTAAACTACATTTATTTTAACTCTTTCCTTGGTTGTGATTATGGTAACAATGCACAATTATTTAAAAAAAAATATACTCTCGGGACATTACCTGACGGCTAATGTTAGAGCAATCAAAGGTATTTTATACAAAATTACATAAATTGTTATCACAAGATCTCAATTGTTATACGTTGGTTACTGGATCCATGGTGTGTCATATAACATGGTGAATCTGCAAAACCCGGTACTGGAACGGTACACATGGAACACTCGAACTTTTGATTCATCATAATACGCATGCAACACGGCAATTTGTTGTTAATCTTAATTATCAATAAAAAATACCAATAAATTATCAAAAGCTTGAAAAAAGGTAATTAAAACAAATAACAGCAGCAAGAACTGATTCGTGTCAAATATGTACAAACATATTTTCATATTCGCGATCTCAAGTGTCGCTATCCTAATATATAGCAGAGGCCATGGGTTCGCATCATAGATTGCATCGCTGAGTTTTATGGAATTTATGTGCGAAATTTAAATTAATTAAACCTGCACGTCGAAGAAGGTGCACAACCCTCGGAAAACATGTGAAGTCCACAAAATGTATTGGGCCAATGTGGCAAACTATGGCCTAAACCCGCGCCTAATAGGACGCCCGTACGCAGCAGTGGGATGTATAAATGGATTGATGATGATGATGATGAAATATCAACTTGCAGACACCAAGATTACGCAATGAATCCACAATTAACGTACTCAGAAACAGAGAATTCCACCACATCCGCTTAATTGTCTTTTTTGCAACATCATTTGGCAAAAACAGACATCCCAAATTGGAAATCATCAATCTGAGAGTTAAAAATATGTCCAAATGACTGACTAAGAACTGGTTAAGGTAAATAACCTTCCGTTCAAAGTAGAGTAGGGACAGGCAAAAAAATGTAGCAATAAATGTGAATTTATTGTTATCTAAAATTATTAACTGTAATAAATTTGGTTCACCCATTGACTTACAAATAAATGGACGACGGGTCTAATACAAAAACCACAAAAAAAATGTCCCAAGTCAACCTATTCGAAATTTAAATTGTAATGTCATCGCAGTATCGCGCTGTCAGTAGAACAAATGAAGACTAAAGCGGAGTGTCGCGCTCTGTATACGATTTTAGCACCTTACAAGTGCGGACACTTTTTAGCGCGGACCCGACGTCCATATAATTGTAAGTCAATGGGTTCACCCTATTATTTATTCACTATGTAGCAGAAGAGCTTCTTGTGAAAGAGTTCATCCAAGGAAATACTGCCACCTTAACTATTTCTGCCGCCAAGCAGTAATGTTAGCATTACTGCGTTCCGGTTTTGAAGGATGAGTGTGCTGGTGAAATTACAGGCACATGGGACTTGTCAACTTATGTCGCTTAAGGCGCAGTGGCAGTACCCCTCAGATCTTTGCGAATTAAAGCTCTGAGTGGCACTGCAACTGTTATGGAAGTGCGTGTAGCTTACCATCAGGCGCAAGACTTGTTCGTCCCGTCACTAGATATTGTAAAAAAAAAGTTATAATGACAGTTAAGTCTCAATAGAGTGCCAGTAGAAAGGCAGTGATGACATTCATTCTTATAATCATTCAATTTTCGATGTTACTTTCTAAAACGACAGTGAAAATTACAATGCATATCTTCATTGACTTACAATTATATGGACGTCGGGTCCACACTAAAAAGTGTACGAACTTATAGGGCCTGAAAATCGTACACAGAGCGTCATTCACGCTTTAGTCTTCGTTTGTTCGACTGACAGCGAAGCAAGCAAAATTAGACAGTACTGCGATGACGTTACAATTTAAATTCAACGTTTTAGCTTTTTCATATTCCTTTACATGTCACTACGTTTAAATAGGTTGACTTGGGACATTTTTTTCGTGGTTTTTGTATTAGACCCGTCGTCCATTTATTTGTAAGTCAATGCATATCTTAAATTTTATCTCGTTTAAGCTGCAAGTTAGTCTTAAAATATAAATGCACTTTGTTAGGTGCAATATTTAATAGTTAGACTCGCCATTGAAAAGAGCAGAATACAAAAAAAAATGCTATGGCGGTTGAATAGATCGACGGCTAGACACTGACAAGCAGTGGCTTATGAAGAGTAGTGACTCTACTTTTAACTGAATACCTAACGCACGATATTCTGACATTGACATCCTATCGCCACACAACTGAAATGATTTATAATTAGTGTGACGTTCCCAATACTCTCAATGGCTCACGCACACATGCCATAGAAAAGTTAATAGTCAATAAAATATTTTTTCTCCAAAACACACAAACTTCTATTTACCATTTTGCACAGTTTACTAATATACAAAGCTTTCCGTTTATTTATAGTATGATTCAAAAATAGAACCTTGCGCATTTGGAATAAAGTATCACTTAAAAATTTCACACAAACAGAACTAGCACTACTACAAACTATTAGCCGTATATCACATCCGATAAACTTAAAATATAATAAAAATATAAGGAGACTCAACTTACCTTGCTTGGTCAGTGACAATGCACTTAAATCGATTTTAATATCAAACGTAAGAAATAAATTTCTAAAGATTGCACAAAAACTCACGTACGTTACGGAACAATTACTATTTAGCGTAAAAAGCAAAAAAAATTGAGTTGATGCACTTCACAAGTGACAGTACTTAGCGACTCAGTATTTTTAGACTACGTTAATTATATATATATATTTAAAATACTTACATTTTGAAAATTGAGTTTTAAGCATTAGGTACCTTGTATGTACGGGCCCCAGTGTGCCACGTGGGAATACAACCCAAGCCCTCCCATTATGAAAGGACGTGCCTAAAAGTGGGACTATATATAGACTAACTATTTGTTTATTTTATGCTAGACTATAATAATAATAATAACGCACACACTCAACATAGCCCCGCACTAGGGAAACCCTGTGTCACAGACACCATGGCCACACACATAACCACAAATTACACCCAAAGCTACGAGAGAAATAAACGTAGGTCATACCAATACTTCTCCCGGCCCGGGAATCGAACCTGGGACCTCTGCATGGCGTGGTAACCGTTCGGCCACAGAGGCAGCCATGTACACTAATTTCCGTTACCTACATACGCTTATAATGTTGGGAAATTATTGAATCAACAGGCAAAAATTTATTCCGAGAATATTCATATAGTTGGTTCTTCACTCAGTAACAGGGTAAGTTATGTCTTTAAATTATTAATTTGAACGCTGTATAAAACGCTATACAATTTCAAACAAACAAAGTTGACACACTATATATCTGTAGGTGTGAACGACCGTTCTAACCGTTTATCTAACGTAGAAAACGTTACAAACTTTTAAATTAACAAAAGTTGAAGATAGGTAACCAGACAGCCTATGACACTAACATAATATAGTATAGTGTAGCCGGTTATTACCTAACAGAAACTGTGATTTAATTTAGTAGTATTAACTACTTCAATTTCCAAAAACTCCTATTACGTGTCTATGGCTAACCTTTTTTTATTATACGAAATGACGGGACAAACAAATCGTACGTCAGTAAGCGACGTCAGTTGCAGAAGTCAGAGCTTTAACTCCAAAAGGTCTGAGGTGCACTGCCACCGCGCCCGTCCCCAGAGACATAAGTTAACAAGTCTCATGTGCCTGTAATTTCACCAGCACCCTTACCCTTCAATACCGGAACACAGTAATGCTCACGTTACTGCTTGGCGGCAGAAATAGGTAAGGTGGCAGTACTTCCTTGGAAGAAGTCTTTCGGATAGTAGTAGAGCAGCAGAGCTCTACTGTTCTACTACTACCTTTTCTTGCATAGAACTTGATTAATCTGGTATTATTAATACCGACCCGTCATTATCAATAATGACCAACGTTAACGCTAAATGTATATTTTTGGACGGTGCGATCCATAATAATGGCGATAATCCTTGGTCTATTTGATAAACCGAAGCTTTAGATGGCGTGAATTTATCACTTATACCGGGCAGTATGAATAATTTCATATTTCTCGCGGGCAATAACTTAACTTTATCTAACCAAAACTCTACAGATAATTTGTTTCATTATTTAAAATAAAATTAGTCTTTCATACTGACCTGGAAAATTGATGAACATTACCCATTTAATGCGTGTATTATTAATACAGACAGGCCATTATTCTTGATATAACGTATCAGTTCTTTTTTGTCGCAAACAATCACCGCTAATAAAAAACAGTTAAGGACTTTTTTAACGTTTTCCATCAATAATTTTCGCGTCGCATTTTCATACAATGTACTATTTACATTATTTATTCCTAAAATAAATATTTACCCGGAAAACGGCAACTAGGAAATAGGAAATTTAAACTCAAGAAGCATAGCAGGAAGTACTAATGGTACCTCTAATATAATCAGAAGAACATAATATATTTTTTCGACAAATTGCATGTACGGTAAAAAAATATTTTTCTAATTCGCACCATTGGTGTAATAATGCCACATCTATAAAATAATGAATAACAACTTTTAAAAAGATAGGTTTTTAAGTATTCTACGAACAAAATTGTTCGGTAACTTTTTTATGCTTAACATATTCGATCATCGTGCCTTTGCCGTTAATGCGCTGTGGCAGATATTTTTCTCAAGGTATTTTGTGAATAATATACATAGGTTTATCTTACTGCGTTTGCAGAAAGTTTCTACGTTTTTTCGTTTGGAAACAGCAGATATTTTTTCCTTAAACTTTTTTAAATATTACTTTCTCGATTTTGAGTTTTTGTCACAAGCGCCATTTCCAGTAACGGCGTCAGTACAAAATGTTTAGGGCGGCATAGTACAGTCAAGAGCACGTCAAGCTTGACACTTTGTACTTTGGACCGTTCTTATCGTAAGCGGCATAGAGTTAGATTTAAATCTTAAGTGACAAGCTTGACGTGCTCTTAACTCTCTACGTATCTCGTGCGAATGTGATAAATAGGAGAATTTGCTTCACGTAGTTCGTATTATTTTTATGACTTTCTTACTTAATACGTAAAAACGTATTAAAACGTATGATCACGTGTTTATTGTTAAACGCGTTTTTGACGTATGACCACGTGTAATTTTATTATACCAAGTGTCCGAAGTATTCATTGTGCGAACTTGAGTATTTGCACACCTGCTTGAATACAATATACCAAATTTTTCTTAAGATCTGAGCTGTTTATTTATTCTGGATATTAACGTATTATTCTCCTGTATTGTGTGTCATGTGGTCACATTACTGCTTGGCGGTAGAAATAGATAAAGTGGCAGTACTTCCTTGGACGAACACTTTTACAAGAAGCTTAAATACTTAAAATCCAGAAACTTCGGTTAAGTCGTTGTCCTGGTGATAAGCTACACTTCAGTCCATAACAATTGCAGTGTCATTCAGAGCTTTAAAACGCAAACATCTGTGGGTCACTGCCACTGCGCCCGTTACCCCGACATAAGCTGACAAGTTCCATGTGCCTGTAATTTAACCAGCACCCTTATCCTTCCAAACCGGAACACAGTAATGCTCACGTTACTGCTTGGTGGCAGAAATAGGTAAGGTGGCAATACTTCCCTGAGCGAACTGCTACTAAACTTCGCCATTTCATTATCACATTCCACCGTTTTTCACGTCGCTTAGGAGGAAAGGGCTTCGGCCTCAGTCCGCCGCGTGGGCCCTATGAGGTTTTCAGGCTTCACATGTTTCCAAGACTTGTGAACTTTCAATTTAAAAATCAAAGTCATAGGTAAATGCCGTCACAGGTATTCAAAGCGTCCACCTCTCAAATGAGAAGCAACCGTTTTCCCATTAGGCTACCACTGGTCCTGGTTAAGTGCGTGAATAAAACAAATCACATATTACTTTGAATTTGACTCCAAAGAATAAACTGGCTGTTACGGCCAGCAAGTGCAGCGATTAAAAGCGGAAGAATATGTAGAGCCGTCTAGGTCAACAGACTGGACGACAGCGAAAGGCCGTAATTTCACCAGCACCCTTGCTATTCCAAAACGGAGCGCAGTATGTATGCTCACATTACTGTTTGGCGGCAGTAATAGGTATGGTGGCCTCACTTCAGTACTTCTCAGGACGAACTCTTTCACTTGGAGGTCCACTGCAATTAAACATTAGGTGTTTTCTCAGAACCTCAAAATCTCAAAACCTAATTATGACAGGACAAACCGCCATAAAACTTCCAAGAGTCAGTATGGGTCATGTTATGAACCTTTTACGAAGAATAGTCTAATGAACATTTGACATGAATTAACCTCGAGAAATCTCGATTGGAATTCGCTTGACCTAGTAAAAGTACACATTCAAAGGGGATTTACCGTAGTAACGTATTATAAAAACGTCCTATTTCCGAATTTAATGCTTGTGCCGTATGATGGTTACATAGAGTTTATTTTCCCAGAAGATTCTTAGGTATTTTAGAAACTGGTTTTTCTTCGTGGTTTAGTTCAGAGTCCGGGAAATTGCGTAAGCAAAACAAACATAAAATTTTGGGTTGATGTTTGAAACTGTTTTAATACCTTCGTGTTTTCTGCTTGTGTACTTTAGTTTGTGGGTGATAAAACGTCTTGTAAACAGTTCTTCCATGATTGACTCGTGTTATTCTGAGATTTTTTATTGATACTCAGCATCACTACATTTACGGCCAACGTCATTTTAAAAGGCATATTCACTACGTTAAGAGTCGATATTATCTCACCTCGAAGTCAAATTTTTCCCATACTAATAGGTACGGTGCTTAGTCTAGCCTTTCATAATTTATTTCTTTACAAACGAAATTAAATCCATTTGAAAAATTTATATCGCATACTATACTTGTAGCGGACTGTATCAGTGGGTGCAGGGATGGGTGCTAACAACGAGTAAGTAAGGCCAAGAAAATGTACTTACAGAGTTTATTAATATTTTTGGAAAACACGTTGTCGCTATCAAAGCAAAATAGCAAACACTAGCACAGTCACGAAAAAGGTGCCAAGAACAAACACATTTAAATTTAGAATTTAAATAGACAACTAAAACTTAAAGAGACTGTTATAAAATATATAGAAAAAGTTTCTAGCGATTCGCTACATCGTCCGGGCGGAGAAAAGGATCGGACCACCTATACGGAGTCTATAGGCATCCTAATTCATTTCCTTAGGGGACGACGTAGCGTGCCGCCGCGAGTCGCCACGTCTGCGACCCTGACCCCACCGTCTCTACCAGGTTAGAGTTGGAGTACTTTACCTTTGGACCATACGCCTATAGGTAACGTGTCATCGGCGATGATTACCAAGTCTCCTACATTTAGAGGAGTTTGGGGAGTTCCAGGAAGTCGGCTTTGAAGGACAGGTAGTACCTCCTTGATCCACCTGGACCAAAAGTGGTCAGCCAGACGGAGGGGTTTCTTCCAGTCTACCCTGCGGATGAGGTCACGGTTATCTAAGCCTAAGATGATTTGGTTGGATGAAGTGCCTAATAAAAAATGAAAAGGAGTGAGTGTTTGGTCGACGTCATTTGCACCCACCGGAACATGTGTTAGAGGACGACTGTTTACGATCGCTTCAGCTTCCAAAAGAAGAGTCTCTAAAGTTTCTGGTTTAGGTGCTTGTTCGACCAGTGTAACCCTTAATGCTGTCTTCACAGGACCAAATTATGTATCAATGGGTGAAGAGATGGGTGCTAACAACGAGTAAGCAAGGCCAAGAACATGTACTTGCAATTTATTAATATTATTGGAAAACACGTTGCCGCTATCAAAGCAAAACAGCAAACTGAAGTCAAGAAAAACGCGCCAAAAACAAACACATTTCAATTTAGAATTTAAATGGAAAACTAAAACTTAAAGAGACTATTATAAATTATATAGAAAAAGATTTGTAGCAATTTGCTACATTACTTAAGTGATCTATTTAGGTCAGTTGTTAAAACTCATTGGTATATGTAAGTACCTATTGAATACAGAGGTTTTCTTGTAAAATTTCGATAAAAGTTTGTTTTTTTTTCATATCGTGAAAATTTTTAGGAATTGTGTTTTTACTGTATATTTTTTTCAAAGTGATTGATTCAATACTTTCACTGTTATGCGGAATAAAACTAAGCCATTTGAGGTATCAACTCTTAAGACGGTATTACGGTGGATACCTACGCGTTTATTTATATGAGGTGATACAAGTGGATATCAGGGTCATTGAACGCAAATGTTTTGGTACTTATTCAATATGACACAATTGCAATCACTCTACTACAATCACAGCCGTGGGTACTTTCTTTTATATATCCTAATTTATTACTCGTACATTAAAACAGTATAAACTCGGAAGACACAAAGAAAAGTAGTTAATATTTTTATGTGAGGTACTGTTTAATACTGTCCATGAAAGGGTTAATGAAGTTAAGAACCTTCCATTCGATTGTATTTTTGTTGTATGTTTGTTACGTGATAACTTAATATTATTATTATTAACTTAATAATTTGTGAACTGATTTTGATGATTTTTTTTATTGGATAGATACCTCACTAGTAGACCCATTTCAATTTGAAGATAATATCCCATCTCTAAGGGTGGTAAACTTGGGGATGAATGACTTTTGAGGTCCGTTTTTTAGTAGTCTGTGCTGAGATTATTAGCATATACACATCCACTGTGCATAGACCTCCCACAAATATTACGAAACCGACGACGGTCCTACGCTGCTCGCATACAGCAGTGCCTCTACCATGACATTACAGTGACAGTTATCGCTAGCGACCGCGTAAACTGTTTGTATACAAAATGTTGTTTCTTCTTAAAACCACTAGGGGTGCTGTATAATTTGCCATACAAAATTGGGATGTAATTTGCGCGATGGCTAACGACAATTGTCACGGTAATCTCGTGGTAGAGGCTCAGATTCTCGCAACCTTTACCAGTGGGTGGTTTGCTCACGTTAGTGATGACGATGATAATATAATGTACATTTTTTTTTACTACATCTATATAAACAATAAGTTTGAAGTATTTGGACCGTGTCGGTATGACTATTTGCTATGAAAACTTGATATTTTTTTTACAAGAGTACAATTAGGTACCTACGATACTTTGTTGAAATTATACCTATGTACATCATTCAACGTAGAGGTTTAAATATTTACATATTATATAAGCTTCTTCTCTTGCATTCTTGGTGTAATAAGTCAACATCTGCAAAATGACAACTTTTCAGTAGAGGCTTAAAGATTGTATTGTATTGTACATATTCTACAATTAAATAAGCCGATAAGTTTTTATGCTTAAATAGTGAGAGTTATTAAATAACACATATTTGTACATAATTAGTTTCATGTAGACTTTCGTATGTAATCTCAGCAGAGAGTACTAAAAAAACCTATCTGAAAAGTTCGTACAATTACATCTATTTCCCAAGTTTTATTGAAATAGGGCACCGGAAAGTGCGCAAAACCTGATTCATCCCCTAGTTTGCCACCCTTAGAGATGGAGTATTTTCTTCAAATTTAAATGGAACCAATACTCTTTCCACCAAAAAAAAAGGATCATCAAAATCGGTTCACAAATTATTTATTTACAATATTAGTCAATAGAGTTACAAGAAATGAAGAGGATGTAGATCATATTTTTCTGTATTTAATGGAGCAATAAACGTGTTTGACGTAACTCCACTTATGCTATTCTTCCATGAGGTGCGAAATATAGTACTTACAGAACGCAGTGACGCATTTAAGGAGACTCTTTTCGATCATTCTCGGACTAGTGTTCACTACCTAATTTCCAATTTTTATTGTTTAAGTATTCCATTTTTCTATCGTGCAATATTATTTAATATTCGAGTATTGTGTCATGAAATATTATTTAATAATTACACGATCATATTATTTGAATATTTAAATAATAGAAAAAAAGACGGAAATTAGGTAGTGAACACTAGTCCTAGAATGACCGTTTGAATTCGCAAAAATAAGACGTTCTTTTTTTAAAACTCATTACAAGTAGTTCTGTATACAGATTTTTCAGTTCAGTAGCGAGTATCATAGACCAGAGAATATTGGTTCAGAACTAAAAAGAGCGCCTTTGCGATACGGTTTATGAAATTCATCGAGTATATAACCAGAAATAGAGACGAAATAAGGGCCATCCATCCCTGACAACTCATCAGGCAAATGAGCCTTATATCACTTTTAAATATCAACTCGTGTTTGCGCTGAAATCACAAATTAGAAAACTGAAATAGCACAGCGCCATCAACTGATCTGTGTATACCTCTCCGTATATTCCTAAAATATTTTGTATTTATTGTAATAAATATAATTGCAAAACAAACGGAATTTCATCGGTAATTAAATATTAAATATGTAATTTTCCAATTTTCGTCCATTATAGCACAGCTCAAGATAAACTGGTCGATTTGAAGTGAAACAATTGACGACACCCGTCAATTGTTTCGAATTCAGGCTGGCCAATCGGAGCGCAGTTATTACTGTAATGATTTGGCAGAATAATTTTCAAACAAATTAAATTACATTTCGTCTCTATTTCTGGTTATATACTCGATGAAAAGATATTATATTATGAAATTGAGGATATGAATTGATTGAAGTGAAATTATAATCGATAGATTATTTTTGTTAAAATACTGGAGTAGAAAAAATTGTTTATGGTTTTATGTACTGAACCTTTTGAGAACAGCAAAATAGATTTAAATCGGTAATAAATACTGCGTGGTACTGTGACTGAATCAACCAACATGGAATAACAAATAATGTTTCCTATTATAGGAAAATAGATAGGCTGTGAACTACCGGGGACAGTATATTACAGTATATACGTACGTGTCATTGCCACGTGACTGACAAGCGTATTTACTCAAATAGATTAGGTACAATTTGTAATAAATATCATATAATATACAATTTTTTACGAGAATTGACGCAACTTACAACATTAACAACTATGACAAAGGAATAGAAAACGCTATCGCATCTGTGTGTCAAGAACAGCGAAAATTTAGGACTATTTAGGGTAAGAGTGAATAGATTGTTCATATAAACACACACACGGTCACATCATCGCTCAACATTAGGTAAGATTGTGGTCAAGAATGTTTTAAAAAAAAACTAATTTTTAATTTATCATATTTCGTACGGGTATTCCATGAATAGAACAATGAATAAAACATATCCATAATGAGGCCACATCTGCAAAATGACAATTTATCAGCGGAAAGATTTAAAAAAATTGCAAACTATATCAGTAGGATAACTTTTTTTATGACACGAAGTTTCTGGACGAAAAAGTTGTGCGCCTCAGTGGCAATCAGATATTTAAATCGCAAAATCTCTGGCACACTACCACTGCGCCCGTCACCCTGAGACCTAAGTTGATAAGTCCCATGTAAATGCAATTTCACCAAAAACTTATTTATGTTTCAATGGGAGACTTATAAAATCTCACGTGAAATTACCGGCGTTTCCAAGGACGGTTACCGAACACCCATGTTGCGTCACACGTCGCAGTCCACACGTGTAAATAAATAAATCGTTATTTATTATATTATTATGCATGTTAATTAGCAGGGATCAGAATAGGTAGAGTTTTTTTACCTAAACTTCGAGGAACATAGACAGATAATGGAGACTGCCTTAAGACAACATTTTTTAGGTCCCAGGACCTTTTCGAAATTGAGGAAATCACTTACGAACATTAATAATTGACGTAATGGGGGACAGGCAGGTACACTATATTTATCTTAACTTTGCGACGCGCAGTGGGTCGGATCTACGATATTGCGGACATTGATTTTTTTTTCACTATACCTCTCTAAAAAATTGTCCTAATTCAATACTGTGATATCACATTTTGCCATAAATATAATAGTTCAGTAGGAAAAAAATGTGCATTTTTTGTATGGGACCATACCTTTAGTGCCCCATCGTTACAAAGTCTTAGTCGATCCTGTCTTGAAATCACTATAGACGTATTATTGTCTAATCTATCTATCTATCTTTTATAGATTTGCATAATAACTGCTCACGCGATACATGCAGCCGTAGACGCATACCACACCTAGAGGTGCCGGTGATGATTCTATACCGATTTATCGGATATCGAAGTTATAACAGGTAAAAGAACTAATATTAATTGCTATATCGGTAACTACTCTAGCAAACCATAAAGTTTTTAATGCCTGGGTCTGTCACAATCGTGTGTGTTATTGTTTGGGCTGGTGATTTCGGTGTTTATTTATTGAAAACATACCGTAAGTAGCGTTTTTTAAGTTTACCCTGAATATAAATATTTATAAACTATACTTTAAGGAGTAATATCATGGTAAACGTTAGAACCACTCAAACGGGTATTATCATATTTATCCAAGTACACCAAAAATTTCATTAGTGCTTTTTAAGTGCAGGATTTGCGGTGTATTACTGCATTTTATTTGAGATGTTTTTGTTGGTAGTACGGAGGTGTTTTTATTTAGCAATGCAGAATAATAATTTTTATTTATAAAAACTTGTATTTAAACTGAATGCTTTTCTAATTTGCGAAACCAAATTGCCGCCATTTTCTCTTCTGTCTTCAACCAGTTATGTCTAATATTAATGCAAACCACGGTGGTTAACATGGGTGGTTTGCATTAATATTAGACATAACTGGTTGAAGACTGTACCACCTCAGTCAACCGTGACCATGGGACCTGCAAAGGGCCCGAAACGTCGGTTTGTTTGAAAAAAAAATTATACGCGTTTTAAATCCGGAAAAATGTTTCATTTCCTATAATAGGATCTCTCAATTGGCATTTTTTTACAGAGGTATCGTGAAAAAAATCCAGGGTTTGCAATAACGCAGATCCGACCCACACTGTGCGTCGCAAAGTTAAGATAAATATAGTGTACCTGCCTGTCCCTCATTACGTCAATTTTTAATGTTCTTTAGTTATGTCCCCAATCCTGAAAAGGTCTGAGACCTAAAAAATATTGTCGTAAGGCAGTCTCCATTATCTGTCTATGTTCCTCGAAGTTTAAGTAAAAAAACTCTACCTATTCGCCTAAAAGGTATATACATACAGATAAAGGTATATACATAAAGGTATATGCTACGGCTCGTTGTGGCCTGAATATAAATAAATAAAAAAAAAGTTTTATGCACTTTGTATTATTACTAGTACTTTCATGTGATAAAGGCAATTTTTTACAAACACTAAGTGACGGGACGAATGTAAGCGACAGGCCTGTCCATAACAGTTGCAATACCACTCAGAGTTTTAAACCACAAAGATCTAAAATTCAATACTCAAATCATCTTTATTTCATAGGTAAGCAAATTACACTTGAAATCGTCATATTAACTAAAGTCTTTTAGTAAGTATTGTTCATTCGTAAGGCAGAGTTCCCTGAGAACAATGAGCAAGAAACTCTAGGGTCTTACTCTTTGTAAATATACATTTGAATACATTTACAATATTTATTTCAAACATCTTGGACTGAGACCACCTGCAAGAGCTAAACGGGTCACTACCACGGATTCTTGTCATCCAAGTACGCAGAAGTTGTAAAGGTTATAACCTTTATTATAAAGTTTTTGTTTCACTATAGTTTTAAACCTCGTATATGACAAATTTTGTATATCAACCGGAATCTTATTATAGAATCTGAGAGGCACTTCCACTGCGCCAGACACCCAGAGGCAGGAAGTTGACAAGTCCCATGTGCCTGTAATTTCACCAGTTCTTTACCCTTCAAAACCAGAACGTTACTGCATTCTGATTCACACTACTGCTGGACAAACTCTTTCACAAAGAGCTCTATCTACTACAGTCACTAGTGGATTTGTTAGACCAAGAGTACGACATATTAGTCGAAAACATTTGTACAACTCCATATCTAATTATACTTGAATCTATTTAAAAATTTAAAACCAAAATAAGCTGTAAGAGAACCCTACAATAAAAAAAAACACATTATCCTTGTTTACAAACACTTCATTTACAAACAGTTCATAGTAAATTCCACAAATATTTTGCCGTCACGTTTTCCTTATAAAGCGTCGAAGCGAAATTCATTCAATTACTAAGAATATATTACACCAACTTCTTTTATACAATTGATGCACATCTAAGTGTATTGTCATAAAGGCGAAAATATAATTGAGTCACCTTACAGCAAGTAACTTTAGCAAAGTTCTTTTGAATAATGAATGAGTCATACGCTCAATTGCACGAGTATTCTTTATCTTTAACATTACTTACATAATATGCTGCCTCGAATTTTAGTAAAGGACACATTGACCAACCAACAATAAAGGACAGCATTGTATTCTTTAACCACCTTAAAAAGAAGGAGGTACTCAATTCGACTATATTTTGTTTTGTCATTCACAAACTCCGGTTTAAATTCAACCATTTACTTGTTTAAAACTATAAAAATCTTTACACTAAGGGTCTTTATACTTTTACGATATATTTTGACGATTTCCGTGGTCGAGTGGCTTGCACACCAGTTTGCATGGTGTCGCCATCTCTGATGTCCCGGATTCGATCCTCGGTCAAGTCCATGTAGAAACTAAGTTGTCAATATTGTCTCGGGGTCTGCGTGTTTATGGTAATCGGAAAAACGACCTACCGTCGTTGTTCCGATTACCATAAAAGTAAGCATCTAAAGCACTTGCTTTGCATCGTTTAGTTCTTGCAGGTTGTCTTGATTCTATCATATTTGAAATACATATTGTAAATGTAACAACCCGTAGAGCACGGTCTCTTAACCTTTTTCCAGTCATGGACCCCTTTCAAAATTACAAAGAGCCCACGGACTTTTTCCGAAAAGATGAAGAAGAAAGTCTCGCGGGTTGCATTGGTGCGCGTGTCGCTCGCTCCAATAATGGGTGGCCGTACTCACAACATATTGTATACCAATTTTTATATTTATCTTACCTAACATGACTCGCCATGGATCCCCGGCGTTCGTTACACGGACTCCTTAGGGTCCATGTGTTATTCGACCCCTCCTACGTAAAATATCGTATGTCGAAATTACCAAATTTACAGGGGAGTGTTTTACAGTTTTGAATTCATCACTGAAATGGGCGTAACACGTGATTTTAGCATTTCTCAGTTTTATTCGATAAAGCTCGTTACTCACATAGAGTATTGTAAAATCCTAGATATCGGTTAGGCGAACAATCACAATTTATTTAAGGGAAATGCTAAAGTCACGTATTATGCTTATTTCAGAGAATTCATAACATTAAAACGCTCCCCTGTAAACTTGGCAATGTCGACATACGATACTTTACGTAGGAGAGGTCGATATATTAGATAATCATATGTTAATCATTCTATATATTAAATGTTATACATATTTATATTAAATTTATAATATTTCGTAAATACTAACTTTTAGATACGACAATGTTTTTAGTATTTAGCTCATTTGGGAATTATTGTTAACTGATTTATTAATTAATTATATTTAAACACCAAGCGAAACTTTATTATATAAACTTGGATTGTAAATAATTCATTTCAATCAACACATGACTATTTCAAAAATTCAAGACAACAAGACTCTGTCTTATGTTATCTAGCTCTTAAATAAATATATTTTTTAAATCAGTTCATATCTGCCGCTTAACACGTGGACCACGGGTTAAGGAACACTGCCGTAGAGTTTCTTGTTCATTCTTCTCAGGGGAATCTACTTTATGAATGAGTAGTAGTAGAGTTTAATTAATCTGACGATTTCAGGCATTGACTTACAAATAAATGGACGACGTGTCTAATACAAAAACCACGAAAAAAATGTCCCAAGTCAACCTATTTAAACGTAGTGACATGTAAAGGAATATGAAAAAGCTAAAACGTTGAATTTAAATTGTAATGTCATCGCAGTACTGTCTAATTTTGCTTGCTTCGCTGTCAGTCGAACAACGAAGACTAAAGCGTGAATGACGCTCTGTATACGATTTTAACGCCCTAATGTTTGGATACTTTTTAGCGCGGACCCGACGTCCATATAATTGTAAGTCAATGATTTCAGGTGTTATTTCCTTACCTCTGAAATAAAGTAAACTGCCTCCGTGGCCGAACGGTTACCATACCGGACTGCCACACGTAGGTTCCAGGGTCGATTCCCGGGCCGGGAAAAATATTTGTATGGTCCACATTTATTTCTCTCGGCCGTTAGGGTGCAATTTGTGATTGTTTATGTATGTGGCCATGGCACCCGCGACACAGGGTGTGCCTAGTGTGGGGATACGTTGTGAGTGTGCGTTAAAAAAAAATATTTTTTGAAGTTGAATCTGATGTAATATATTTCTGATTTGCTACCATAAATTCGCAACTGCAATTAAAAATGGACATTAAATAAGACATAATTATAGAACTTATAATTATTAATACAAAGATCGAACACTCAGAAAAATTCCTTCGATCTGGCCGGATTCGAACCGGCGTCTTCTAGCATACCGTGCCAGACGCTATACCAACTATGCCACGGAACGAACCAGCGGACCTCACGAATTTTTCTATGTGCTTGTTGACGACGTATCTTTGCATTTGGTTTTTCAACGACTTTTTAGACGTAGCGCCATCTGTGAGAAAGCTAGGAAAGTATTTCGTCAGCTATAAGAAGAGTAATTTCACATAAAATGTAATTGAATATCAATTCAACAAAAAATGTAAATATTTATAGATCATTAAACATTCTATATGACATCGTGTGTGGGCGTTCGAATTGCCCAGAATTGCTGGAGAGTGTATCGCAACGGGTACCTTTGCGTCGCACTAGACAAACGACACTTTTTCAAGTCCCCTTCCACTCTACGAATTACGGCAAGAATGCTATTCTCACGAGTAGGTATTCTTCGAACGTATAATAATAATAGTAATAATAATTTGGACATATTGACCCTTTCATACATTCTAAACACTACTTCGAAACAAACGTTGAATTAAAACCATCGAGTATATAACCAGAAATAGAGACGAAATGTCATTTAATTTGTTTGAAAACTATTCTGGCAAATCATTACTGTAACAACTGCGCTCCGGTTGGCCAGCCCGAATTCGAAACAATGGACGGGTGTCGTCAATTGTTTCACTTCAAATCGACCAGTTAAGTTTGAGCTTTGCTATAATGGACGAAAATTACATATTTAATATTTAATTACCGACGAAATTTGATTCAGTTTGTTTTGTAATTAAATGTTTTGCTGTTTTTCCCACACCAACGAATGGTACAGCCCCCATTGTTAGAGATATTATCTTTATTACGATACATACAGAATATTTTTGGAATATACGGAGACGTACACACAGGTCAGTTGTTGGCGCTGTATTATTTCGGTTTTCCTAATTTGTGATTTCAGCGCAAACGAGACTTTATATTTAAAAGTGATATAAGGCATATTTACCTGATGAGTTGCCAGGGATTGATAGCCCTTCTTTCGTCTCTATTTCTGGTTATATACTCGATGATTAAACTATCGAACGATTAGTCAGCTGTAGTCAGATATCATTTGCACAATATATTCAAGGTTAACAGTCTTATAAAATGGTAGTATGACGTTATATATTTATATATTAAATACATAATAGTGTTGTATATATATGATTAATGTATTATATGTATGTATTATTTTATTATTAATATGTATTGATATTCAAGTACTATTTATCTTAGTTATTCTTTTATCAGAGACAGTATTATTAAATATCATTTCAATTTATTCATTTTACATCCTTATTTTTGTGTTTGATCTTAATATTATACGTCCATTGTTAGTTATTTTAGAGGATAATTATAATTGGTCTGTCCAAAAAGTGTTAAACGTAACGTTAATGTTAGAATTGTATAAAGTATGACTGTTGGTATCAAAAATAAAATTACAATAAAATAAAGGTATCAGTTGCTACGTACATTTTAAGTGTAAAGTCCAATGCTGTTGGGTCGGATGGTATTAGTAGGCAGATGATCTTGCTTACCCTCCCACGTAAGTTCCACGTTGTCCCTAGCCAATGGAAGCAAGCGCTGGTCACGCCACTTCCTAAAATGAATAACCCTACCGAACTTAAAGATCTTAGACCCATTAGCATCTTGCCATTCTTATCAAAGATCCTTGAAAAGGTAATTTATTTTCAGCTAGTTAAATTCATTGAAGCTAATAATGTTCTTCCTGTTCTTCAGTCGGGATTTCGTAGGGGCACAGGCACTATTACTGCCTTCTTGGATGTGACGGACAACAGTCTTGCTGAACAGGACTCTGGTCGTGGTACTATATTGACGCTGCTAGATTTCTCCCGTGCTTTCGACAGTATCAATATTTCTCTGCTTCTTGCAAAATTAACCTATTACGGCTTGAATGGTTCTGCAGCACAATGCTTTGAGAATTACTTTTGTACTCCTTCGCAGGCTGTCAAATTGTCTGTGAGTGACGGCTCCAGTGTTGTCTCGGGCTTTCTTCAAGTAAATCGTGGAGTGCTACAAGGGTCATTACTGGGACCACTACTGTTCGTCATTTACAGTGCTGATTTGCCTAGAATTATTAAGCATTGTAGGTACCATTGTTATGCAGATGACCAAACTTACCAAATTGACAAATAAATTAACTTTATTTTATTTATTTATTTACTACACACTGGACGGTTTTTGTAGCAAGAGTAATTTGTTGGTGGTACAATGTTTTGAATTTGTATTCGCATGTCTCATTGCATTAGGTGGTATGATATTCCAGCGTTTTGATGCCGTGTATTTAAACTAACTCTATAAATGCTGCAGTTCTATGTTGTGGTACTATAAGTACAGGAAGTTGATAGTTATCAAAACAACAATCTTATCTTAAATAAACCATTTAAAGTTTAAATTTTTTTATCACTGCTGTTAATCGTTAAAGACCGGAAGTTAATGGCCTACATTTAACTATTTATTGCGTTATCAATACCTTTAGGTAATGTACGGTATCGTTAAAAAATATGTAAGAATTTTATTTCGCACTCAATGAACTATTTCAAATATTCTTTGATAAAATAAAAATGATGCATTTATATTAATCATTTTTGTATCTATAGGTACTTAGTGTAAAATAGGGTGTTTTTGCATTAATATTAGACACAACTTGTTGATGACTTTACCACCAACGTCATATTTTAAGCTACTGCTCATTCACTACGCTGACCTCCCTGAGAAGAACGACCAAGAAACTCTAGGGATTACTCTTTTCAAATAAATTTTAATGCTATGGAATAAAATACACTTTGAATCATATTTGTGTGGAATATAGATTCATGTTGTCTTTCCATCCATCTTTACCAAATAAATGCTATTCAATTTTGTAATATGATTTGTCACTTAAAATATTTTTAATGTAAGTTTTAAACTTAGGAAATGATAATCTTAATATATACTCCGGAATTTTATTGTAAAAACGTATACAGTTCCCCATAAAAGAATCGTTTACCTTAGTTAAATGAAATCGTGGTATATGGTAGAAAGGGTCAGAAACATTGGTTTGTAAGAAAACACAAGTAACTATACGTGTTTTAGATCCGAAAAATAATTTCACTTCAACTACCATGGGTGAAACTATTGATGAATTTTTCTCATCGAGTATTTAAGCAGAAATAGAGACGAAATCTCAATTAATTTGTTTGAAAACTATTCTGGCAAATCATTACTGTAACAACTGCGCTCCGGTTGGCCAGTTCGAATTCGAAACAATTGACGGGTGTCTACAATTGTTTTACTTCAAATCGACCAGTTAACTCGAGCTTTGCTATAATGGATGCAAATTGCAAAATTACATATTAATATTTAATTACCGACGAAATTTGATTCCGTTTGTTTTGTAATTAGATGTTTTGCTGTATTTCCCCACACCACCGAATGGAACAGCACGCCATTGTTAGAGATTATTATCTTTATTACATTAAATACAGAATATTTTTGGAATATACGGAGACGTACACATAGGTCAGTTGTTGGCGCTGTACTATTTCAGTTTTCTAATTTATTAAACGAGAGTTGATATTTATAAGTGATGTATCACTGATGAGTTACCAAGTATGTATGGCCCCTTATTTCGTCTCTATTTCTGGCCATAGAGTATATAACTCTATGACTTTTCTAAATTGGTTCACGTCTAGGTGTTCTGGATAGCGCAGTGCCCTCTATTACTCATAATACAAAGAATTTGTTACTATGATACCACGTGGTAGGTATGGTTGTCTGACACGTTATTATTATTAGGTTTTTCTAGAGATGGGTCAATATATTTTTCAGAAAAATAAATATCTTTCCACATTTGACAGTAGCAACCATCAAAAGTTATAATATACTGATCTCTATTATCAGTATTAGTAAATATAAGTCAAGCAGGGTTTACAAAATTACAGAGATTACTTTTAGCAATGCTTATACAATTTACAATAAAAATACAAACGCCAGATTTTTCATACATCGAACAATTATGTTCTCCCGAGTGTACCCCTTTCACAATTAGGTTCCTGAAAGTGCGTCTCCTTTAACACATCATTACGTAAAAACATATAACGTATTATGTTAAAAACATATTTCAATAACGTTTTTGTAACTCGAAATTAACCATCAATATAAAACGGTCATTTCTTACCAAATTGATGTAACCGACGAAGCAACGTGCCTGAATATTTATAGCATGAGTCATCTGTATCATACTTAATTTATGCAGGGGTATGCGCATACGCAGGTGACGGGACTGAGCCACAGATTGATTAAAAGGTCCAGTATTTTGAAATTGCTTATTCACGGTCTTTAATGGAATTCATTTATTATTCGTGAACGATCCTTGATTTTCTTAACGAACGTAAATTACCACAGAGGTAGTCTAGAGTTTAGCGACCATCACCAACGCGTTTAATATAACTGATTGAGAGAAGATATGGTTCTCCATTTGTTTGAATATTTTCTATTATTTGAATATATGTTGATAAGTTCGGGTGTAATTCCCGCAAACGAACTTATTCAACTATCATATAGGTACATTTACAGATTTATTCAATTGTTAAATTGATTTATTTATTAGATTAATAGAGAAAAAACCTCATACAATTTTGAAGACACAATTGTACAATAGCCCATTTTGATAAAGATTACAATAAAGTTGGCTTACTGAATGGAATTTTTATTAGCTATGTACATATATTGTGCCTCGTTCTGGCAAAGGCGTTGGCATTCCTAACAAAAGCATTTTACATTAATGAAGGAACGGATGACTCATGGTGCGTACGCGCACAAGTGCTCAAAGTCGGTAAAACTAGACGCAGGGAATAATGTTCACAAACTTCGTATCCATATTCAAGTTTCACTTGATTTACGTCCACAGTTCAACTTCAACCAATGTTGAGTTTAAACCTACCGTAGTTACCATCCACCAGGATTTTTGGGGTGCCCGGAAGTACGACAACAACGTGAGATCCGTGCTCCCTGTACGTAAGGCACATCCTGGACTACAATCGCCGATTGACAAATTAATGCTTTCACGACACATCACATTTTTATATACCATCATCGATGCCATAAGAAGATCACGATCTTCAGTGAGTCACTCAACTACGACCAGCAACATTGACGTTGTCGTCTACCAATATTTTTTTATAATACCAAGTGACGGGACAAACAAGTCGTGCATCTGCTCGTAAGAGACACGCCTGTCCATAGCAGTTGCAATGCCACTCAAGCTTTAAATCTTCACAAAGATCTGAGCGGCACTGCCATTGCGCCCGTCCTCCTGAGACATAAGTTGATAAGTCCCACGTGACAGGTGCCTACAATTATTTTTTTTGTGACATTACTCCACTAGTTTGTTAATAATAATTTCAATACAGAGTACTAAAAAAACCGACCTCAAAAGTACGTTGAATTACGTCTATTTGCTAAGTTTTATTGAAATATCCTTAAATTCGCCACTATACAGGACTTGACTCTGGAGATAACAAAAATCGGTTCTCACTTACTCAAAGTATATGGAGAGAAAAACGCCTTGAATTGGAGAAATAACAAAATCAACCATTAAAATAATTGCTCCTTAGTAAAATTTAGGCGCTATTTATAAAAATGAATGTTCATGCGTGAACAGCCACCCTTAGAGGTGGATCATTTTCTTCAAAATGAAATGGAACCACTATGGAAGTACCCCCTTTCCACAAAAAAGAATCATGAAAATCGGTTCACAAATACCGGAGTTATCGCGTAACATACATACAAAAAAAAGCATACAGTCGAATTGAGAACGTCTTCCTTTTTGAAGTCGGTTAAAAAGATTAGAAACTTAGAAAAAGTTCCTTCGAATCGGCTGTTTTCGAACCAGTACCTTCTAGCAAACCGTGCCAGAAGGTAAGCCAACTAAGCCACCGAACGAACCTGCGGACCTTATGATTTTTTCTATGTGCTTCCTGCAGAACTTTGTTTTTTATTTTTAACGAATTTTTTGCCGTAGCACCATTTGTGAGAAACAGTGGTTAACTGTCTCCAGCCCATGATTGCTTACTTGTTATAATAGGTACGAATTGTGAACCTGAAGACATCCGCCATAATCATCGTCATGGACATACTCACCCTTAACGGTCTCAAAGACGAAAAAATTATTCACTGGATAATCTAAACTGCACGGTCCATGACCAGTACTTTCGCTTGCACCAACAACTGTAGGTATCAATTTAAACTAGCGGTCAGGTCATGAACAACGGTAATTAAAAAAAGAAACTATTTATAGAATGAAATATAATTATTTATTTCAGACCATGATCCATAGTAACGTTAGTAATACAGTAGGTACATTTTTCTTACGTGCTGTGGTTAGTACAATACAAAATTACTTAATGCTAGAGAAATGCCACGTCTAGACCATTGTGAAACAATACCTACGCACGTGTAGTTCCATACAATGTTGTTGGTATGGGCAGTCCAGTTGGGAACAACGGCTAGGTTGCTATTGGCGCTGCCACGCATGATATTGGCAAGAAAGCCATCTATGTGCGCCTCCGTGAACATGCATGGATGTACTACAGTGTCGCGACAGCCCCATTAGCATCCTGAAAGCGTTGTTATATTGTACCATATTGTGTACTTCACATGTAGTCTGCTCGTGTAAAAGATTTGGTTGTTGTCGTATAAGTTTTTATGAAATAACTTGGGTACTTACCTACTTATTAAGGATTTATCTGGTACGATATCCTATCAGATATCCGTTAGGGGGTTTTCCTGTGTTATTTTATTACTACGCAACTAATCCATTAACATAAGTAGATATAGATTTAAGAGCATATTCAGATAATTACATGCTTTGCAACTGTTACAAAAATTTAACAAATATTACGAAAACTGACGGTAAAAGTCGACTATCTGCTTTTATTATTTCATGCCAATTTATTAATTTTAGCTTGTTTTTAAATTTCATCATATTTCTTTAATAAAAAATATATGTACGTTTTTTTACCTGCAAATGGTTTAAATATACTTCACTTGATTTTATCGAAAACTCCTAAAGGTCTGAAATACCATATTCATGCACCTAAGATGTAAGAAATATGTTTATGTTATGTGTTTGTGTCAGTAACCTAGAGCACAAATTCAAGGTCCAGTTATTTTTTATACCTATGAATAGCTTTAGATACTATAAAATTTAATGTAATGGCTTAGTGAAACAGTGGTAATGGATTGTTTGGTATAGAACCAATCGTGGGCGATTGTGTCATTGGCACCCGCGACTCAGGGTTTCCCTAGAGCGGGGCTATGAGTATGTGCGCACTTGACCTCCATCTCACCTGATAGAAAATGATGACGAGGTCGTCGATGGAGCATGCACACCTAACTAATGCCTATTCACTCTCGCCTTGAAAAACTCCAAGTTATAACGTTCAGGGAACAAGTCTGCAGGCAGGGAATTCCGCTATAGCCGTTCGCCATATAAATATGGAGGCGTAATACTTCGTGTGAATCTTTGGAATATCCACAACATAGGGGTGGAACCCAAGCCTACGTCTTGTCCCCGATGATGGAATGGAGAAGGTGGAATAAAATCGTGTAATTCCATCGCACACCCTCCTGTATTTAGTTATTTAAAAAAAGATTGTAGAAGTTGGTTTCAGCAGTATAAAAAAGGTGACATTTTGTATCGCTAACCGGTATTCAAAGTCCTCAATATAGGGTGAGTAAATATATAAACATGATATCTAATCTTGTATGTGATAAGAATTCGCACCATTGTATTACATCAATCAGCATCGTTCGTAGAATCTGTAAACTTTTCCTGAAAACTTGTAGTTTTACAGATGTGGATTATTACCTTATTAGACCACAAGTGCGATATTTGCTACGTATTGTCGTTTGAAGAAATTAAGAGAACGGCATCGTCGGATAGGTTCAAGAATTAAAGGAATGAATTCCGAGATCCATTTAAGTACCAACAAGAACCAGCTTGTATGACTCACGTGAGATTATGAAATAGAATCCTCTCCACACGGGTACACAGTTTTACACACCAATTGTAATACTGTGGCTCCGTGCAGTGTAATGCACGCGGCAGCTTTGTAGAAGAGGCAGAAGAGCCCTTGTCCCACAGAAGGGGTTGGCAGAAATCACAGTACTCCACCTTACTCTATCCTGACACAACTTTCGAACCTCACATACATCAACTACCACTTTCACACATCCTTTATTCCTGTCACTTCGGATTCCAGCCTTTTTGAGAACGTCACTTTTCTGGTCAACGTAAGTCCTTCTAGGGTGTCCTCTTAAAGCCCTTCCATCCCCATTCACATTATAAATCTATACGGTAGTTCTTCTTACATCCATCTATTGTAGAGCAGATGGATGTACGAAGAGGCCCAAACCACTTCAACATTCCTTTTTCTATTCTCGTCACTACATCCTGTTTCAAGCCACGTCTTTCACGTGTTATTGTACCTACTCTTCACTCTATCACTTAACTTTATTCCACTAATTGTCCTCAAAAATCTCATCTCGACTGCATTAATTCTCTTCTTCTACTTTCATACTTCTTCTGCCGTACCCAACTTTCACTAATAAACGTCAGTGTAGGAACCAGCAAAGCATTAACAAGCAAGAAACATCGTGAAATGCCGAACGTATAAACTTTACCATGAAACCCTTTACCATGAATGGCAGTAGGTATAACTTACACATTGAAGCAAAAAAATGGATGACACGGAATTTCATGTTCTATGTTGTGACACAAATGATTTATTTTCATCAAAACCATAGCATAATAACTGAATAATACAAGTGGGGTATCTCCATACAAACTTAGTGGCTTGTATGTGTGCACGCACGCCGCGAGGCTTGGGGTCTATTCTCGTTCTGCATCCGGTGTCCGTCCGAAACAATAACGTATACAGTCAAATAAGTAATACTCGACCAAATTCATTAGCAGTAGAGCTCCTTGTGAAAGAGTTCGTCCAGGGAAGTGCTGCCACCTTACCCATTTCTTACCTCCTTATCTTATCTTACCTATTTCTTATCACCTTACCTATTAAGTGACGTAATAATATTATATAAAAAAAATTATATTTTGGTCTCTACATCGCGCACTTTTTACACGAGTATCATGACTAATACATTTCTATTATTAGAATTATTAATACTTTACTGCGCAAATATCAAAATGTTTTTTTAAATTTCGAAGAATACTTAAAATGCCTTCTTATAAGGTTTCGGGAATTTCAAAAAAACTGTATAAATATACGTATATTTATACCCATTATTGATCTTGCATTTCCACAAACTTGATATAACTACCGGACCTAGATAGCAAATGGTAAATGTCAATGGATGACTAACATAATAACACACTTGTAATTGTCGTGACTCGTGTTTGCATAATGTTATCTAATAGGTGTTACGTTTTCGGTACGAGTAACAAGAATGAAAATGCCTTATATGGTAAAATAAATAAAAATCTACAAGCTGAAAATGACTAAAGATGGATATGATAGTTTTGTAAACAATAATAGTAGAGTGTGTTATGTAAATATTTGAGAAATCACATTTTCCTTGACATTATTATGAGCTGTTCCAATAAGGCCATAAGTTCCATGGAGAAAAAGGAAGAAGCTGTTTGGACACTACATCTTGTTTAGCTGCCAAAAAGTGTACCGACCAACAAAAAAAATATCGAGTTCATAGGTTTTTTTTTCATAAAAAATAAGTGCGCATTTGGTCTCCATCTCACCTGATGGAAAGTGACGATGAGGTCGAGGATGTAGCAAGCACGCACACCTAAATATTGCCTATTCACTCTCGCCTTGAAAAGGTCTAAGTTATAGCGTTCGGGGAACAAGTCTGCAGGCAGGGAATTCTACTCCCTAGCCGCCCGCCATACAAATGTGGAAGAGAAACGCTTCGTGCGAATCTGGGGAATATCCACAACATAGGGGTGAAACCCCAGCCCACGTCTAGACCCCCGATGGAAAGGGGAAGGCGGAATCAAATTATGCAATTCCATCGCACACTCTCCGTGATATATCCTATAGAATACCGATTATATAGATCTTCGCGATTGTTACATATAAGAAATTAAACCATTTTTTTTTCGGATCTAAATCGCGTCTTCTTATGTCAGCCGTGACCTAGTGGCGTGGCAGCAACCTTAAATTTGGCTCCACTCTATTTTCACGATTACAAAAGTAGTTCATTCAGACAGGCCTTTGCAATCTTTGTGTTGTTCATGATATCGTTTTCTCAAACAGTGGATTTTATTTTTCTAATTTTAAATAAAACATAATAATTTTAGTTAAGGTTCGGACCATAGCCCTCTCACCTCACACGCTACGCTACTGCCGTGGCCATGGGACCTGTGTAGAGCCCGAAACATTGGTTTGTTTAAAAAAAAATGCGCGATTTAGACTCGGGAAAAAAATTTTGATTGCCGAAATTATAAATAATCATAATAAAAGACTGCTTACTTATATCCTTTATTTACATCACGCCTGTTAGTAAGCGACACGCCCATAAAAGTTGCAGAAATTGCTAGGACCTGAGGGATACTGCCACTTCGCCCTTCACCTTGAAACATAAACTTAACATGCCCCGTTAGTTTCTCCAGTACTGTTACCCTTCAAAACCGGAACGCAGTAATGCAGAACTTCCCTGGACGAACACTTCCACAAGAAGTTCTACTACTAAGCCTCTCTTCACTACAACGATATAATGTTACTCAGCTTTCAAAAGCGAACATTTACCATTAATTGTTGTATGTGTACCTTTTTTACACATGAATAAAATTAATTGAAAAACGAAATAAATACGAGCTCGAGATATGCTGATTCGAAAGTATCATACCCTTGTTATAAAAAAAAGCCACATGGTGATTTATATCAAGAGACCTTTTTCACATACGAATCACATGAATAAATTAGATATGTGTGAAATTTTATAACAATAATTAATACTTAAATAACGTAATTAAGTTTAAAGAAGTTATCGACTAATTTCGCTCATAGAATCTTCAAACCTCTCTCCTGAAAAGTAGTCATTTTGTAGATATGGCATTATTTACACCATAACTTGCTCAGGTACTTTTGCCTAATACTAACTACTACAGTTAGTCAAGAGATGAAAGATATTTATGTTTGAAGTACTAACTATAATAGCGTTTAGTTGCACATTGCTACTTAGTAAAGAGTATACCTTTACCAATCTCTAGTTCACGTAGTGATTTGAACCAAAAAACATACTCGATAGGGTACCAAAATTGGAAAAATAAAATATCCAAATGTTGCAGTATAAAAATATATTTCCCAAATAAATACTTAAAATTACACTTAGCTTAAAAAGATAAAAAAATAAACAGCCCGTTTACTATTCTACACTTATTTCATAACTTTAATTTAATAACACTAATAATATTTCTTAGCGCCAATGAGTACCTTATATGTGTGTAGGAGAGTATCTAATACCTATATTATGTATCTTCAATGTTAAGGGCGCCTTCAAATTAGACCGCTAACAGATTGACTGCATGTTTGTAGTTAATACGTGAATTTGATAACGACTTCACGCAGTAAGTCATGATGTCGGTTTCGACTTCATGCAGTTAAAACATGAAGTCGTTATCAACTTCGTACAGTCGAAGTCCCGGATAACGACTTCACGCATTAACTGCATGAAGTCGAAACCGACTTCGTGCGTTTAATGCGTAAAGTCGTTAGAAACATTTCATGCAGTCCCATTTAAAAAACACACTGTATCCCTTTGGTACGTTTGTATGAGTTATTCAAAAGTACATTACTACATACCGAACACATAATTCGAACCACTTCGCATTTTCAAAGGTAGCCCTATGAGAATGAAAATACAAGAATACAAAAATATTGTTAACATCCATTGAGGTCAATGTTATCAACAAAAAATTTTTCCCCGGCTTTGACAAACTTAAATTTTCAACAAGGACATATTATGGAAAGTACCAGTTTTAAAATTACATAATAATTTTTAATCAATCAAACTGATCGAATTGTGCGTCCTGGAGTGTACTTTCTCAAGATTGTTTCGGAGTAATTACAGTTCTACTGAAACAGCCGTATATGGTTATTATTGAAAAAAAATCTTTAAACCAGTAAATGATTATATTAAATATTAACCTCGCACCTTAACTGTCTCAATAAACTTTTAATTGAATAGGTTTACAATATTTTGATACAGACAACATTTAATGAGCATATAAAGTTTAACACTTTGTCGTAGAGTTGAAATTAAAAGTTAAGACTGACGTGTTGTACTTTTTTAAACTTCCGAGAATTGAAATATATAATGTCACTGTGTAACCTTAACCCGATTATTAACCGTATATCTAAAGTTAAGGTAAACATTTAATTGCAGTTGTGAATAGATAAGCGAAAAAAATGTAATATGAAATAATACATTGTGAAATTGGTTAACAATGCAATTGTCAATTTCCGTAAAACTCTATTAGCTCCGAAATTTGAACTTTAATAAACATTTTTATTATTACCGGTTTTATTATTTATCGGCTCCGGGTACTTTCACATTTATGCCAACTTTCAAAAAAAAGCAGCACTGGAGATGTTTGAACAACTATAAATTCATGGAAATACGGAAAAAAAGCAACATGGCGCATACAAAAACTTATTTTTGTTTTTATTTTCGTCACCAATACCGTGTATACACACAGATAAGTTAGTAACACATGCATAGGCAATAAAATACGAGATTCGATTTTAATAAGATTTTAAAATTGTAATTATTTTTCGATCAATAAAGTTACTCTTAATGAATTATTTTCGAAATCTCCCTTTGACGTCCGCAAGATACTGCTTTCGGGGGAAAAGTCAGATCATCATTACAGTGATAGAGCACTAGTCATTTATTAGAAAAATACTTAAATTTATAATACCAATCAACAATGTTTAAATTTCAATATTTATCAGTTGAGATTACTTTATTTAGGTTTTATTTTCTAATCAATCGGAATCCCATCGAAATGAACGTGAACGTGAACATGAACTTAACCCTTAACAACTTAAAACTATTACAATATAAAATATTATAAATTTCAAAATAATTATCTCAAATAAGGAACCATCTTGTAACAAAATACCTGATTTTAAACATTATTATTGTAAAATTAAATCCAAAAACAATTATCTAACTAATAGAAGTACCGTCAATTACACATTCGTCTAATGATGCTACACCCGGTAGGCACTAGTGTAATTGTAATGTACAATTGTACAGTATTTAAAATCTAAATCACACATTGGTATACTTTTCTACTTAAAATAAAAACAAGACTACTTAAAGTGAAATTACACATAGAAAATGTTTACTAGTAAAGCGTGGACACGATTTCAAAAGAGAAACAGATTCAAATGGACACAGTTTCAAAAAAGGAACGGATTCAAATGAATTGAAATATGACAACAAAAATCCTGTTTGAACAGGAAAGACCGCCGTTTAGTATTAATTAAATACAGATAAGGAGTATGGTAACAATATATTTAATATTCTCATAACACTATCGTCCCAAAGTAGGGTGAGCAGTATTTCCTGTACTGTTTTATTTCTGTTTACGTCCCCTAAAAAGAGTTTATTGCTAGTTCAATGAAATCAAAATTATTATACAATACAATGAAATAGAAAATACAAATAAATAATAAAATCAGCAATAGTCAAATGGGTCTAAGCGTCGACTACAGAGGACTATGGCGTATGTAATCTTGACTGATTAGTATATCATGGCTCGTAATGATTAAGGACATACCAAAAATTAACGAGATTGCTTGTCAAATAGTCATGGTCAATAACCATAATTTTGAATGTCGACAATGATTGCGACACTGGCTTCTTACAGGAAGAAGGTCATTCATTAGTTTGGTCATAATGATCGGTTTCTTAAGCTAAATTATTATAACTGATTTTGTATTATTTTCAAATTTTGATACACTCCATCTTGTTAATATAAAGATGATTTTCCGTTCAAGGAGTGTGTCGTCATTGAATAAAATATTGCACATAATAGAACACTTTAAACCTAAAAGTGCTCGCTGTTAAATTTGTGGCCATATAAAATTAAATCTTTAAAAAATTCTTAAGGGATCGCAGTAGTCGCCAGTTATTAAAAAAAAGATATTCAGTTAGAGTAATACATAAAATATTAAAAATATAAAATGTATAAAAAATTAAATCAAATTTTGTAAATCTCATAATGGTGTCGAAATTGTCAAAAAAACCCTTAAGACCGGGACACAACAGTGTTGATTTGCGGTAAAGAAAGGTAGGTAGACCCAGTCAGGCCCTGCACAAAAAATCTTACCATGCGTAACAAAAATAAGAAAGACGGTCATATCGATAAGCCGTACTTCAATATAGCATGTACAACCTATCACAATTATTTATTAAAATCATTTTACACAGCGTTTACATTTCGTCACCTTACTTTCTCAAACTCGTATCTTAAAGCACAAAGTTACTGAAATGCTCATTGACTTACAAATAAATGGACGACGGGTCTAATACAAAAACCACGAAAAAAATGTCCCAAGTCAACCTATTCGAAATTTTAATTGTAATGTCATCGCAGTATCGCGCTGTCAGTCGAACAAATGAAGACTAAAGCGGAGTTTGGCGCTCTGTATACGATTTTAGCGCCTTACAAGTGCGGACACTTTTTAGCGCGGACCCGACGTCCATATAATTGTAAGTCAATGGAAATGCTAATGGATTGTATATACAAATTTTGCAGGCTGATTTCTCATCACATTTCCTTCATATTCACACACTGACTTTTACCTATTCTTAAAGTGATGCATCTAAATTAACACCCTTGATAAGAAATTTAAAATAAATAGAAAGTTTTGCGATCTCCTGAATAATCACTCTTTATAAGATACGAGTTTGAGAAAGTAAGACATCGATTTGATAAAGTGACATTGTACACGTAATACACACAAGTGTATTGATTGGTTTTGGCTGAGTGTATCTTACACGCCTAAGCAGATTCTATGTAATTTAACATGAATTACCGTTTACGCTTAATGCAGAGTGACAAAACGACAACATTATTATAATTTATAGATCTATCAAATTGGGTCAAATAACCGAAGAATCTTCGCAATTACAAGGTTAGTTATTGCAAAGTTTTCGACACCATTGGTATACCTTATCATATTATATGAATAAGTTAAAGATTAACACAGGTATATAACAATTGTTTATAAGTAACAATTGTTTATAAGTATAATAAAAAATACTACACTTGAGAGCAAACAAAGGAACCATAGCTGTTTTTACTTTCATATTGATTATTTCTGGTTTAACAGTTACTACCAAGAAATAATCGTACCAGCTCCTACATATACATATATCTCACTAATATTGTACACTTTGTTTTGTCCTAAATTCCTAAGTGACTACACAAACAAAGGCCTTAACTTTTTCCACACAATTATACATCATTCATGGATTGACGTTCTTATACCACTGGAACTATGTATTTGTTTCTCCTGTTGCACATATACCAATAGAGTATATTAAAATAGCATAATAAGACAAGTAATGCAACTACATGCAAGAAACTAGCATTTAATGTCTATTTCATTATTATACTCTCAGAATCGAGATACTAATACGACATGCTGGTATAAAAATATGCATATGTAAGTACTCAATTTGATAAAGGTTATTTCAGTATAGCACGAGAATTCTGTGGTAAATACATTAATTTTTTCAAGTTATATTTTGCGTCCTGAACATTGACTTACAATTATATGGACGTCGGGTCCGCGCTAAAAAG
>NW_020653337.1:5572671-5609944 GCF_003589595.1 Hyposmocoma kahamanoa
GTTTTTGTATTAGACCCGTCGTCCATTTATTTGTAAGTCAATGGTCCTGAAGGTAGAACTAAAATGATACAACCCTACGCAACGAGTGACGTGTACTTGTCTTATTATTCTATAATCGTGAAGTAAATTGAGTGGTGAAGGACTACATTGTGTAATTCAATTGATACTTTTACAAAAAAAAAAACAAAACGTCCGCAACATGCACGCTAAAATCATTTTCAATGTAGTTTGCCGCTTGACCTTAGTTTGTTTGTAGTGTGACCTTGACTACGCCAACAGTCTAAAAGAAAAGCAAAAGATTCGTATAACAGCGAGTGGCAGGACCAGAGGGCGCCCAGGCGGGCAAGGATTTTGACTCAGGGTGGTATTGGACACATTTATGTATAAATTCTTTGTTCAACTACTTCAGGTGCCGAGGCAAAATGTTAATTAGGAAATAACTAACTGGGCAATGCCATCTATTGACATAGTGTCGAATTGACGTTGCGCTTTTGTTCTATTTATTATTCTAAATACGTACTTTTGAGCAGCGGCCGATAAAAGCCTTACCGGCCCTTAAGCGAGTGTAAAACTGAACCCGAAGCTTACAAACATACGGTAGGCATAATTTACAAGACTTCGTATCCACTGACCGAACCATGGACAATTTGTGTTAAATTTTGCATACGCTGAAAAGATTACTTACTTAATCCAAATAAGGCAACAAGCAATTGTCAATAACAGTAACATTCATATGCCAGTTGTAATGGTTAACTCCAGACACAGTGACCAACTGTAGTCGCCCGCTTTCGTCCAACTCTCGGAGGCCGATTCGGTCTTCTAAGTAGATGTCTTGCGACCGCATCTCTATTACATTTTCTTTTGAGTCGTAATAACCGAATTGACTGAAAATACATAATAAAACACATGTACAATAGTCCATCGGTAACATAATTATCGCAGTGAAAAGCAGAGAGAAATTTAAACGGCCAATCGCAAATTCAAAATCGCATTAATTCGCAAATTAACTGTCAATTCATATGTGATTGGTCGTGAATTCAAAGCTATCTCATTTCGACCCCTCCTACGTCGTTACGTACGATACTTTTATCGTATATCGAAATTGCCAAGTTTACAGGGAAGCGTTTTAAAGTTTTGAATACACTGAAGTGAGCGTAACATGTGACTTTAGCATTTCTCCGTTTTATTGGGCAAAGCTCGTTACTCACATTTGTCGATGATTGTCGACAACAACTACATGACTATTTAGAATTTTACAATAACTGGCAACCCTGCAAATGGCCTTTTTTCTCCATCTTGAAAATAGACAGACTACAGAGTTCATGCGTACTTAGTCGTTATGTATCATGATCACATTTCCAAACAATTCCAATCAATTTCAGTACGTCATAAAATCGGGTACCTACACATCAATAATCAATATGATAGCCATGTCCCAAATAATCTGAACAACTGATCGATCAATATTGCTATCGATTTACTGTAAGCTATTTTTTATGCACGCCATATGCGGGATTTACACGAATTCTGTTTTGTTATCGGATGACCTTGTCCGGGGGAAATAAAATCTGGATAAGATATTCCTATTATCTGACGTTATGGCACTTGCAGTGAAGAGTCCGCGTGTTATCGGACCCACTTACAATACACAGTCACTCTATCGCCATGACAGGAGCGTACAGGATTGCGCGCGGGAAACCCTGCACGCGCTTTCGTGCGCGATTAGTTGTTTGAAGTTTTTTAAACTAACGTTCTTTCGGGCGCGATTGCTTATTTTCGTTTTTGTTACAACGAACAGAGCGTCCGTGTAAAGGCTAATAGTGTAGGATAGACTGCGTGAAACTGGCGCGCGTTGGAGTACGCAATCGCCGCGCCATCCATCCAACATCTTTATTTGTTGGAACGAAAAGGGAATGATGTATCACGCGCGATAGATTGTCTGTGTAAAACCGGCTATTGCCTACAAATCTTCCTGCTATTCTTAGGGTCGTATTCTAGAACTCTACTCAATGCTCAAGTCAGGATTTGAGTACGGTTTAAAGCACTCGAAATCATACTCAAGTCCCTGCCATTAGGGTCGTATTTCGAGTGCTTGTGTTTCCAGTGCAATCCTGACTTGAGCATTGATTAGAGTTCTAGAATACGACCCTTAGACTCGAACCGTCTTAGATAAAATATATACTGCGCAATTTAGACGCTGAAAGAACTTTCATGAAGAACCACCTGTATATGAATTTATGGACCTTCGAATGTATTAACTATTAACTCTGCCGTCCACTAACTAAACGACAGTGACAAATGGTCAAATATTAAGTGACCTTTTAAATAGCAAAAGATAGAGCACAAAATTAGATTTCATATTTTTTTAAATTACAGTTAAAATTAGTTAACGTGTTCGACTTATCGGAACTTACCCTAACGATGCGTAGCTGAAATATCATTACACAATTTCAATCTAAAACTGGGTTATGTTTTTTTATATCTCGAAAAATTCTTTTGTCACGTAGCCGCGTTTTAGTTAGGGGACGACAGAATTATTATCTATTTTATCCAAACTAATATTATAACGGCGAAGTTTACTCCGTCTGTTATGTTTTCACGCCTAAAACGCTGAACCAATATTGATGTAGTTTGGTATAGAAATAGATAGGACCTAGGAGAACATGGTTATTTTTTGTCACAAACAGAGGATGAAAGTTTGATTGAGGAACCAATCATATTTCATGTAAACGGCAGGCCACACCGTAAACGAAGTTAACCAAAGCTAATTTAGCTTAGCTCACGTAGCCGCAGCATCTATTCATACTTCGGTTCACACCGCGAATAAGCTAACTGAGCTAACAAATCTAAAATATGTCGCCGTTCTGCCGCCATTCACACCATAGTGTAGCACGTCACTACTTAATACGTGTTCTCTTAGCTTAGTTTTGCATGCAACTACGTGAGCTAACCTAAGTTAGTAACCTAAGTATTAATAATAAAAACGCACACCTTCCTAGCCCCGCACTGGAAGGCCCTATATCGCGAGTGGACACACACATAGACAACCACAGATTACACCCAAACTCACGAGAGTAATAAATGTAGGCCATAGGAATATTTCTCCCGACCCCGGGAATCGAACCCGGTATCACAGCGTGATAGTACAGCATGGTAACCGTTCGGCCACGGAAGCAGTCGATATAATTTTTAATCTCATTGACGTACTTTTGTACTATTTCCTCGTGTCATGTATTTGTTATGAAATTACGACGATGATACTTGACGGTGAACAAAATTTGTAATATTATTTAATGAAAACAATATTTATGATTAAATGATTGTTAATTTTATTACTTATGTGTATTTTTTCATTTTAATTATTATTTTTTGACGATCTACGGAAACAAGTTTCTTTTAAAAAACAAATATACGCGAAATATAATTATATATAATAATATAATTAAATCCGGAAAAGAGTTTCATTTCCTGTAGATTTCAATATAATTTCTTATACTTTGACATGTAGTTACACTTAAGAAATAATCTAATCTAAAGTAATCTTTTGATAAAAATATCTAGATATAATCAATATTAATTTTGCAGGTAGTTTCGATTGATATGCGATAAGTGCAAGTCAAGGCGCTTGCAAAAGTAATTAAGATTAATGTTATCTAGAAAATAACGGATAATTTCGTCGGTAAGCTAAATTGATTTCTTTTTACACCAAGATAAGCGGAATTCACACTAAAAAGTTTTCCTTTGACCATGAGATGCGAGTATATCTTTGAGATATAAAATCTGGAACATCTAGTTACCTAGTTTAGATTTTTTGTGATTATTTTGTAGTGCTTGTGATTATTATACATATTGCCATTGGCACACTACGTCTACGTTTTAAAAATAAAACACATGTTCTTGATAGTTACGAAATTTTTAATGGTTAATTTAAAAAAAAAAAAGAAAATATGTTATATAAAAAATTTAAATATCTAAATATGTTTAATGATCAAAAATTTTAATGATCAAAAATTTTAAAAAAGAACTAATCTTGTGTAATCTGATCTGATTATGGTTGATTTTATACATATATTTCGCTTTCGCGCCATTTTTCAAAATTTATTGTGACGTTTTGTTTTGGGACACGAAGCTTAAAAGCGGGACTGTCCCGTTCAAAGCGAGACGTGTGGTCACGATAAAAATACAGGTGTTCCACGACTATGCGTAACGGATGGAAAGTACTTTAAATATTGCAGATAAGATATTTTGCTTCATGAAGACGTTATTTTATTTTTAAAAGTTGTTTGCCTTTTTCAGCTAATGCTTACGAAATTTACAAGAACACAAAATCAACTTCGAACCACTCGACAAACCTGTATTAGTAAGAAAATAAAACACATTAATGAAAAAAAAAAGACAATCAACCTATTTCTCATTTTCAAATTAGAACTTAAATAAAAAAGGAAACTAACAGACGAGACTTGAAAAAAAAAACACTGCATTATTTTGGGATTTTTATTAGCGTTCTTTTTTACTCAAGAGGAACGCTATCGCGGTACAATACTGCGTAGTCGGGTGTTTAGTACCTATTGGTTCACCAGATTTCGCGACGGGAACCTAATAGCTATTTTTGTAACTAATTTGTTTTACATTGACAAGCTGCAAGTTATCAACGCTACTCTAATTTCCGGTGATAACAAACAAATCTACTAGATGGCGCTTATTGCATAGATTTTTTATTTTTTTTAGGCAATCCTAAACAAAATGTCGCGCCATCTACCCATATTAGGAAACGTTAATGTATAAACTAGTTTGTAACACACACTGCCATCTATTGATACGCATACTTGTCAAAGTTCAGAAAATAATAATAATATAACAATAATAATGAATTTATTCTCTTCCACAGTTAAACTTATATCCATTACATCAAATACAGTGTATACTTTTTATTGTGGAAGACTGGTGCTCAAACTAGGTAAACCCTGAATTATGAACCTTTGCGGAACAAATTTGAAATCAGGAAACAAAACAAAAATTCTGTGGTAAAGTTAAAACTACTACATAAATAGTTAAGGTTAAAAAAATAATTTTAACTTTTTTAATTTTTGAAATGTTAGAAAATCATTTTAACTTATGATCAATAAATGAACAAAATTACAAGGGAAAAAAAACTGCCTTCTTATATTTCATATTAAAGAGGAATTAATTAAAATCCACGGCCATTGAAATAATATAAACTACTTTCAAGCTATAAATCAGCGCCATGTAGATATAAGACGGAGTTTTTACCTTTTTCAGAGTTACGATCTGTAGTTTGGCGATTAGCAGTCTTGTTGAGTTATTGGTCCATGATTTACGTAGTATTCATTTAATACTCTTTTACTTAAAAAATAATTTAAAATAATACTATTTTACTCTTTTATTTAAAAGAAACGGTAAATAAAAAGTAAAGAAGAAAATAAATTTCTTCCTTTAAGGAAAAAATTTAAACGACAACCGCGTAAAGGTTATTTGGTTCTTAGTTATACTTCCGTGGCTGAACGATTACCATGCTGGTCTACCACGCAGAGGTCCCGGGTTCGATTCCTGGGCCGAGAGAGATATTTATAGGGCCTACATTTTGTTCTCTCGTGGGTTTGGGTGTAATTTGTGGTAGTCTATGTGGTATCCATGGCACCCGCGATACAGGGTTTTCCTAGTGCGGGGCTATGAGTCCTTGCGTTATTATTATTATGTACCTAGTGAAGAGTTTAGTAGGTTTCAGTTTAGTTTTCCCTTTAGAAGGTATAATTTAAGGCAGAATATTTAATTCGAACTACTGTACTGTATACAACCAATACGTAGTAAGTAATACGGTTTAAAATAATTTCTATACACTCACTGTTCTATATTTGAAAAGAGGAGAATTTGAAATGGCAACAAATTTCGCCAAGATCCAAGATATTTAGAAACAAAACAAAAACACGTGGTGACCACAGACCACGTGTAAGTGACAAAATAACGAAAAAAAAGAAATATTGTACCTGCTCTGCCAGGGAGTTATGACGTTATCATCAGGACCACCAATCAGGACTAGTCGTTGCAGTCTTAGGAGATTCGATTTAAAGTCTGTCGATTTCGCTGATCTGGAAACAAGAAAGCGATTTTGAAAATTTGCACTTTATTATTCTTTTAAGTGCTTACTTAATTTTAGGTGTTGAATAACTGATCAAATATTTTTAAATAACGATTTTTTTTTTTCTAAATTTTATTAATAATTTTTTTAAGAAATATTAGAAAAATAAATGAAATATTATACACATTTTATAATATACATATTAACACTTGTCAAATATATATATTAACTGTATAATGTACATATTAACACTAAATGATTATCACTAATTAAAGGTGTGTTGCCACAGTATAACCTCTTTTTATGTTCCCGATATTTCGGTATGGTTACACACTCCATGGTCACGGGTCGTAACACTCAAAATTTTGAAAAAATAAATGAAAAGCCATACAGTTATAACACATCTGTAAGTAATGTTGATCATTTGAAAAATATATTTTTTTTTCCAAAAAATGGATTTTTGATATGGAAATTTGTCCTTGACTCTACACTAGTTCGGAGTTCTTCAACATGTCAATAGTTTGTACATGAACAAACAGCAAAGAAACTCTACTTTCCCTCGCTTTAGTTCGAGTGTCTATTACTCCGAGGGTTTACATTGGCTTTGAGTCTCGAACTTTACTTTGCACTTCGATTGAGAAAAAAAATATTTTAATCATTTTCGCTCTACAACAAAATCACAAACCAAAATTATAATTTTCGCGGTATTTTTTTTCCAACCAGACACAGATACGACAAACGCACTAACGCGGGAAAATAATATGGCGCCACCGTCTATGCGGAAAAGGCACGGAACTAAAATCGAGCGTAGGGGAGAGCGGGGCTGAACGTTCCGATTTTCAAATAACTTGCAGTTTTATACTGAAAATGAAGGATTTGATTTTCAACATGTGGAAATGTTGAACAACTCTTTACCGCTTTTTGTAAAAGTATACTCGCTTCTACTAATATCTCAATAGTCTTTTTCATAGAGGCAAATTTTTGACAAATTTCGGAACGGAACATTCAGCCCCGCTTTGGGGCGCGTTGTTCCGCCTTTGACGCAAATTGTTCCGCATAAATTATGACAGGATAACAAGGATTTTCTTAAATAAAATCACCTATTTTATAATTGTACGTATGTAATGTTTATATTACGCACAACTAACTTAAAAAAAAAACAACTACATTCTTATTCATCAGTAATATTATTCATCGCTCATTTCTTCATCAGAATCACAGTTGAGACACACATAAGTGACTCTATCATCTTGTTTAAATATTTGACATGAGCCTGTTTGTAGTTTAGCATCCTTAAAACAAAGAAAAACGGTCATAAAAATGTTAAATATAATTGCAGGTCAATTGGGGAAGTTGTTCCTAGGAACAACCAGCCCCTCGAGAGAGAGAGAGGAACTTATAGCCCCAAATTACGTTTTTATACGAAGACTGACATACCGGCAAAGTAATAGAATCAATCAAAAAAATACTCAAACAATAAGATTACTTACTAATGTCACTGCAATTTAGAAAAGTTACGTATGAATCGGTCCATAATAAACAAAGACAGACCAAAAAATTTAAACAAGAAAAAATTTACTTACGTGATATTTTGACAGCTCCACGCACAGAGCCACACGTCGTCGCTGGAGTTACTGAAATGGCTGCCGGCGAGACGCATCACTTGACGCTTTAACGACGCGCTTCACATGTATTGCTACATATTTTCCTTGCAAACTTATTGCTGTGAGAACAACTTACCCGGGAACTACCAGTCCCGGTCTCTCCTGCTATGACTGTTTGAGTTTGTTCACTCGGAGTAAATTAAAAAATTAGTACTTTTTACTCCCTATGGATTAAAGGATGCACTTTACTCCCGCTACATTGATATACTTTTAGAGCATGTAAAGTGAAAATAGTTATTTGGCCGCAAAGTTGTTGCAGTAGCGTAGCGAGGGTTTCAAGGCACAAAACGCAAAAAACTTTGCTGCCGGGCGAAACACACTATTTTTCACCTAAAAAATAGCGAAACCTTAGCGTGCCAAAAACGCTTTTGCGCGCAAATTTCTAATGAGAAAGAAAGCCTTTCCGAGTTAGTGACGCGAAAAATAATTTATTAATCGGCCTTGAATTATTATTAATATGCTAACACTACATAAGGGTGTATTGTATTAATTTATTGCGCCATTGTTTAATAACCAATTATCCTAAACTGGTACCAATAAAGCCCGCTTAAAGAAGATTAAAATTAAAGGAATAAAAATTATCAGACGGTATAAAATTATTTACAAGTTCAATGACACTGCGATTTTTTTTATAGGAAGCCGATTCATTCTTTGATATTTATCAGTTTGTTTGATTAGTTGTTAATTTGTGAAATCGTCCGGGTATTACCCCGATGTTTAATAGGTAGTTACTGTAGAATTTGTTTATTACTGCAAAGTTTAGCAAATGGTAATGTAGTAAACGCAACAAATAATTATAGCAAAAAAATTTTTTTTAATAATAATAAAGTACCAGACAACCACACCAGTTGCTGATCTCAAACTAGAGAATTTTTAATAGCAGTAGAGCTCCTTGTGAAATACTGCCACCTTACCTATTTCTGCCGCCAAGAAGTATTGTCAGCATTACTGCGTTCCGGTTTTGAATGGTGAGGGTGCTGGTCAAATTATAGGCACATGAGACTTGTCAACTTACGTATCAGGGTGACGGGGCAGTGGCAGTGCCCCTCAGATCTTTACGATTTAAAGCTCTGTATTATGTTTTAAGTTTTCTGATGTACACTTAAATATTTCCCATATTTTTATAGATTTATGCAGAGCAGAAATTCGAGACGGGTCCGAAGGCTACCTTAACCGTCATTTTACAGAAAAAGGTCCTGAAAGATACGCAAGGCATTTTTTCGACAGATTTTGAAGAAATGGCACAGAAAACTTTCACAAAACTTTTTTTATTCCATTCAAACCAACAGGTTACCAGATCCTTACCAGAAACATTCTGGTAAGGATCATGTCTGGAATAAACGTGCAGAGAAAGGCTACAAACTCATAACTCTCTTTTTTGTGTCGGTAGTTAAAAACAAAACATATTATACTAACAAAAATTCGCAATCAGAGATATCTTAATTGCACATACATATATTTGTTACACCGTTGAATGAACTATTAGTTTTATACAAAATAATAACTGATCATTCAATAAAAGACAAATGCCATAAAAATTCAGGTTCCACCGAGATTTGAACTCGGATCGCTGGATTCAGAGTCCAGAGTGCTAACCGTTACACCATGGAACCGCCTGTCCTTTCGTTCGAAATTAGCCAACACTACAATGTTATATTTATTTGATCAAGTGTAATGTATATTGTATTAATTAATAATGACGTTTGAGAATAAATAAACAGACGTCAATACAATGTCGTATGATCTATTGACCTAAATTATAAGGTCAAAAATAACAAACAACAAATGATGCACAACATACTAACAAACTATATATACACTTGGCGTCTTGGCAATGATCCATATTCTGTAAGTTAAGCTTTTTCAATGTATATTATGGTAGACTGTGAAACGCGTTATTGTAACGGAAGAACGGCAGTTAGAATACAAACGTGAAGCAGCTTTGGTGCAATCAAGAATGTTTATATTACACATACCTTTGTTACACAGATGATAACGCACACACTCATAGCCCCGCACTAGGGAGACCGGGTATTGCAGGTGCCATGGACACACACATAGTGGTTGTCTATTTACAAATTACGCCCTAACTCGCGAGAGAAATAAATATGGGCCATACACATATTTCTCCAGGTCTGGGAATCGAACCCAGGACCTCTGCGTGGCAGTCCAGCACGGTTACCATTCGACCACGGAGGCTGTGTTTTTTATTGTTATTGAGTACTATTCGACATGTAGTTCTATCCATCACTGGCAACTGATCAGAGTTGCGAGGGATGGATGGTCCTTATTTCGTGTCTATTTCTGGTTATATACTCGATGGTTATTCGTGTACTCATCTAAATAAATTACATCCATTCAAGCTAAACGGGTGGATTTTTGAGATTTGTGATATTCACTGATTGATTTAATTTTTTCATGTTAATTACACTAACGCTCCGTTTTTCACAAAAAAAAAACATCTTACTCAATGTATATAAATACTTTTTTCTACACACGTATCATGAATAGCGATGGGTTTTACCCAATAAATATCCGTCAAAGGATAAATATCCAATATACCCGTTTTTACTGAGTTACCCTAAAACATGGATAAATATTTTTTTGTGTTTTTTATAATAAAATTCATTAGAACTAATTTTTTATTAAATAATTAGCGATTATTTCTCATTTTGCCATTGTTTTATGTAAGGGCGCCCTATGACAGGCGAGCATTCGCTTGTGAACATTCGTTTTTGAGCATTACATTACAAACTACCTCCGTCACCGACGAGCATTCGCTTGAAAAGATTCGATTAGGCTGCGATTCCACCAGAGATGTGCGAGTTAGCAAGCCGTGCGTGCGAGTGCCCGCGAGAGCTCGCGAGTACCCACGAGAGCCAGCGAGTGCCTTTGAGTGCCCGCGAGAGCCAGGAGTGCTTTTCATTGCCTTTGAGTCTTTTTGAGTACCAGCGAGTGCTTTTGAGTGCCCGCGAGTGCCTTTGATGGGTTTGAGAGCCCGCGAGTGCTTTTGAGTACTAGCGAGTGTCTTTGAGAGATTTTGCGTGCCATTGTGTGCCATTGAGTGCCTTTGAGTGCAAAGACTGTCTTTGAGTACTAGCGAGTGCCTTTGAGTACTAGCGAGTGCTTTTGAAAGCCTTTGAGTGCCAACGTGTGCCACTGAGTGCCTCGGAGTGCCCGCGAGTGCTTTCGAGTGCCTTTAAGTACTAGCGAGAGCCTTTGAGTGCCTGTGAGTACTATCGAGTGCCTTTGAGTACTAGCAAGTGCTTTTGAGTGCCTACGAGTGCCTTTGAGTGCCGGCGAGTGCCTTTGAATGTCTTTAAGTGCTAGCGAGTGCCTTTGAGTGCCAGCGAGTGCCTTTGAGTGCCAGCGAGTGCCTTTGAGTGCCAGCGAGTACTTTTGGGTGCCTTTGAGTGCCTTTAAGTGCCCGGGAGTGCTTGCGAGGGCCTCGAGTGTTTTTGAGTGCCTTTGAGTACTAGCGAGTACTTTTGAGTGCCAGCGAGTGCCTTTTGATTGCTTATGAGTGCCCGTGAGTGCCTTTGAGTGCCAGCGAATGCTTTTGGATGTCTTTGAGTGCCCGGGAGTTCCCGCGAGTGCCTATAAGATAATTTAGTGTGCATTTGAGTGCCATCGAGTGCCAGCGAGTGTCTTTGAGTGCCTTTGAGCTAGCGTACGTATTGGTACGTATTGGTATACTAGCGTACTCAAAGGCACTCGCTAGATATATATGTCTACCTATAGTCTACGTATTGGTTTAGTACGAGTTAGTTTCGCCCATGGGGACTAGATGGCGCTATTTTAATGAAAACCACAGGATGGCTATCTATACTTTAGTACTTATACTCATCTATGAACTGATGCGAAGTGCGCGGACTGCAGACCTCATCTAAGGCGTGGAGTTGCAGACACAATTCTCCTAAGCGGCTGTCTCCGTCTAATTTGCACTCATGTAAATTAGTCGGTAGTGAATTTAGGCTCTGGCAAAATAGTGGCCAAGTGATTTTGAATTGAATTTTCTTTGTACTAGAATTATTTATCGTTATAGTATTTCCAATGAAGTCTGTACAGTTTTTTAAAATAGAATATTGAACAACCAAAAACCCTTATATTCTATATACGAAGCTGAACTGTACAATAACGGACTAGCTTAGTAATTTGAAAATAAAAAATCCTTGCAAAATGTTAGACAGCTGTTTAATATTGTGTGTAGACGTTTTTTTTAACAAACTACGCATTATATGTATATATTCAATTCGCAATAATAAGACTCACGCAAAAATACAGGGATTTACGGTACTTAAACGTATTCTTTTTATCACTGCGTATAGGAAACAAGGTATAACAAGCAATATACTATACGTACATGCTACTAAATTGTATGTCTACAATTAAGCTTAAAAATATACTTTGTTTTACTATATAAATAATAAGCCACGATTAAAAATATTTATCCGCGTTTTTGGATAAATATCGAGTGAAAATGGATAAATATGGATATTTATCAATATTTATCTTTCTACTGAGTATTTATCCCAATGATATTTATCCATGAACCTTCTATGATGTGTTCAAAAACCGCAAATTACGACCAACGAAAAAAGTTAAACTGTTTTGTTAGAACAAATTTCTTATCTGTGAAAATGTTATTATTTATTCATAATAACATCAAATTTGATGTTATTAATACATTCAAATTTCAAATATCTCTGAAAAAAAAATCAATTTGATTCGACCTCAATTCTAATATCAGTCGAGATGAAGTTTTATTCGAAATGAAATGTCAATAGCAAACAATTTTGACAAATTTCACACGATACTTGATATCGAATGATATGATAGTTGGGGCCGACTCTAGTTTGTCTATTATTAAAAAAAACTACAACATATAATGTAATAAAGCAAAAATCTCGCAACTAACTTATAGACAGGTACAAAAAATATGTCATAAAATAAAGCAGTGTATTGTAGCTGCACATAATTAGGCATTAAAACACTCGTGTGATTCTATTCTCTATGATGTGTTTTTACTCCCACAATCGTATTTTAATGCCTTTCATTATGATACAGTCACACAAACTACTATATTGTGCTATAAAACAAATTATACAAGTTGACAACTTATAAAATTTATAGTAATAACGTGTACACACTCATAGCCCCACACTAGACTAAACCCTGTATCGCGGGTGAAATAAATATAGGAAATACAAACATTTCTCCCGGCCCGGGAATCGAACCAGTGCCCTCTGCGTGGCAGTCCAGTATGGTATCCGTTCGGCCACGGATTCAGTTATATGGACCAATGTAAGCCTATCCCGGAAAGGGATTTTATTCCAACAAAGTGCATAGTTGGTTGGTAATACCATATAAAAAAATAAATAAAGAAATGAACACTACATTCTCAATAACAATAAAAAAAAGACAAGTTACTTAAATTACAAGTATAAACAAATACATACATTTATAATAAATATTGTTTTTTATGATACCAATGACGGGACGAACAGTCGTGTGTCTGGCGGTCACACACCGGTCCATATCAGTTGCAGTGCCACTCACGGCCACCCGTTACCCCGAGACATAAGTTGACAAGTCCCATGTGACTGCAATTTCACCAGCACCCTTACCCTTCCAAACCAGAACACAATAATGCTCACATTACTGTTTGGCGGCAGAAATAGGTAAGGTGGCAGCACTTCTCTGGACGAACTCTTATACAAGGAGCTCTACTGCTACTAAATATATAAAATAAATTATGATATTTTTAAATAAAAAGTAGATGAACAATAAACTCTTGAAAATATTCTTTTGAACCCATTGACTTACAATTATATGGACGTCGGGTCCGCGCTAAAAAGTGTCCGCACTTGTAAGGCGCTAAAATCGTATACAGAGCGCGACACTCCGCTTTAGTCTTCATTTGTTCTACTGACAGCGCGATACTGCGATGACATTACAATTTAAATTTCGAATAGGTTGACTTGGGACATTTTTTTCGTGGTTTTTGTATTAGACCCGTCGTCCATTTATTTGTAAGTCAATGTTTGAACCTCGAAACGGAGGCGCTAGTGTTGATTTGTAATATTAGTAGAAAAAAGAAGTGATCAAAAATTCTGCAACACGGTAACGGATCACACTAACTGGTCAAGAATTAAACATGTATAAAACTGTACTTACGAAACATGATTGTTGATATAGGGCAAATAGACACTGTAGGTTTCATACAGGTTCTGATGATAAGGGTCGTTCCAGTAGTTGCCTACTGATGTATGCTGCCCCACTCGTGAGTAAAAGAGCTCGAACGCTGTGTCCTTAACTAGACCAGGAAAGACAAGGTGAAGGAAGCCGGCTGGAAAGAGATTGGACAAATTTAAAATAACTAAATTATATAACAAGACATATTTTGGTGTAGTAAAAGATTCTAAATGAACACTTCGAAGTCTCAAATCTAACGTATGTACAATCTTTAGGGTCCAATCCAGTTGCTCATTTAAAACCTCAGAATCTTATATAAGATGACGCTCATTTGAGACTTTTTAAGTGCTCATCTAAGCTACGTAATAAAACATCTAGTGTTAATTTACGACTTCAAATATTCTTCTAGACATTAAGATTTCAATGAAGCAAAAGTAATCGTAGTAAACACCCTGACGAGACTTTTAGTAGCAGTGGCGCCCCTTGTGAAACTGTTCGTCCGGGGAATTACTGCTACCATAACTATTACAGCCACCAAACAGTAATGTGAACTTTACTACTTAGTAAGGGCGCGTTCCCATTATGTCGTGACGACAGACAGTTGCAGTTTAAAGTGTCGTAGCTTGTATATTTAAATGAAATTGTTCACACAAAAAACAACACGATTAACTATCATTCACGACTTTTTTGACAGACTGTCATGACAATGGGAAGAGCTAGAAAGGCAGTCGTTGGACGATAAATAAAACGTCACGATAAAATTCTGACGACAGTCTGTCGTGCGAACGACAAGGCCGATGAATTGTCATCACGATCTATTGGGAACAGTTAGATACGACAGTCGTTCAAAGATAAAATAAACGTTCGCGACAGATAGTCGTGATATGGGAACAGGAGACTGGTGCAGTGGCAGTGCCCCTCAGACAATGGTCTACTTACTACAGAACTTTAAATAGCAATGGCTATTTAAAGCTCTTTGTGGCACTGCAACTGTTATCGATTTGTTCGTCCAGTCACTTGATATAATAAAAATAAAATAGCTACATGAGCGTAAATTCAGCATGTCGCAGTAAATTAAAACTGTGCGTCATTGCTAAGTGAAACTCACAAGTACTCACAATTACGCAACGTTGTAACACAAAGTTTATATCGGACGCGCATTATTGACATCAGTGTCACATTATAACTATTATAATAAGCTATGAATCAAACATACGATGCGTGCATGCGTGACAAAATCGGCAGTTCGGTGGATTCACTTCAGCATCCTCGAAATACATGAGTTATATGTGTATAGAGTTAATTAAGATTATTTTTCAAACCATCCCCATTGTCATATCTCATTCCTATAATAAGATATCCAGGATGTTTATTGAAAATACAGAAGAAACAGACTAGTCCAGTCGTGTACAGCAATTGGCATGTTCAGTTAAACCCTAACACGAATCTACCATCTGTCAGTCCGCGTCCGTCAATCCGTCAGCTGGCCAACCACATTCAGATGTTCCATCCATTTATCGCCTCTAACTAACTGTTTTTTCATATTAAAAATAGTGACAGATATAACATTAGTACGAGGAATAAAAATAAACTTGCTGTTCTTGACAGTCGTCTTCATAGTCTCAAATTCATTTAAGAGGCAATGTATACGCTTCAATAATAAGATTCTGATTAATATTCAAAATTTGTCGTTTACGAGGTTTAAAAACTGTTACGAAACAAAAACTTTATACTAAAGGTTATTATTATACAACTTCTGCGTACTTGCATGACAAAAATCCTTGGTAGTGACCCGTTTAGCACTTTCAAGTTTTCACGGTCTAAGATGTTTAAATGAAATATAGTAATGATAAATGTATTCAAATGTAATTTACAAAGAGCATCCCCTAGAGTTTTTTGCTTATTCTTCTCAGGGGAATCTGCCTTACAAATGAGAGTAGAGTTTAATCAGTATGATGATTTCAAGTGTAATTTGCTTACCTATGAAATAAAGATTATTTGACTTTAATGCTTTAAATTACTGGGCTTATTAAGACATAAAGCTCCGCATGTACTTAACAGTATTAATGTTATTATTTCCAACAATGAACTGTTGAAACTGAATGTGAATTAAATGAATACATATACCTCGGTGGTTTAACAGTTAATACCGTGGGCTCGAAATGAGCAGGGACCTTTTCTTACACTTCAAATATAACAAAGAAAAAACCTATATACTGAAGCAGGTTCACAAAATCTAAAATTAGACGATGTCTATGTCCCAACGGTATGCATACTGGGCGCTGAATGTTGGTCTCGGTAGGACTAATTTAGGAACCGGGCGGCGTCGTGGTGAATGTTCACTGATCCCACGGCGCCGACTCAACCGGCGAGAGGGAAACCCGAGGGGGTTTTAGTGGGGTGGGCCCTCCAGTCTGGAGGGAGAGTCCCCACACAACCCCTGAGTCTCACTGGGCTCAGGGATATCCATAAAGATTTCCTCCCCGTCAAAAAAAAAAGGACTAATTTAGGAAACGTTTTTCGATTGGTCTCGCGCGATAAAGTTGACATAAGCGCGCCCTATAGGCTATCTAAATTAGATCAGATTGAGACAGCCACTAGCGTGTCGCGACTATCATGCGTAGCCATGTTACGGGGGCAAGTTAAGTTAAAGGTCGCGCAGTGAGCTATGGAACGAACTGTGTTCGGAGTTTCTTTGACGGACAAGATCCGAAATGAGGTTATTTAACAGAGAACCAAAGTCGTGGATATGACTGGTAGAATAAGCAAGTTGAAGCGGAAATGGGCTGGCCATACATTTATTTATTTTTTATTTTTTTTTTTTCATTTTATTTATTTTGGAAACATACAGCATCATATAATACATTTTATTTTTAACGCATATGAAACAAACACTAGCTAAAACAGTTTCCACTAATGTTCAAAATACGTTACATTGGATAGACAAATCTGTACATAGCTACAACCAGGCAACAACTAACATAATTATTTACCACTAAGAAACAAATTATAAATAACTTTTAATTATAAATTAAATTTATTACTATGATGTTCAATTACCATGATATTCAATTAAGTGAAATTACTCCACTAGTTTGTTATAAGTATTAATACAAAGATCGAACACTAAGAAAAATTCCTTTGATCGATTAAGAATTATGTTAACAAAAGGTTCCTAATGGCAGATTTGAGCCGGAATGGCTTATTGTCAAATATATTAATTTCTTGATATTCGTTATTAAATTGAGTACAAGGCCGTACAAGGAACATATTTTTAGAGTAATTAGTGCGACAATGAGGTATTGCAAATGGGCCTCGCGGACGTAGGTTGGGTCTTGAATTAATAAGTATATAATCTAATAATATAAAATTTGATCTCTAAGCTCGCTCCGTTTTTGCAAAGATATAATTTTTGTAGGTTTAAATTTCCAATATTTATATTTCGAACATTTATATTCATATCTGTCGAAGAACCATCAACCGATTGGAATTCTTGAGAGGAAACCGCGGCTACGGCTCCGCAAACGTAGTGTGGTACGCCCTCTAGGCAATGAATTTCGTTACTCTGGAACTATGAGTGCCAGAGTAACGAAATTTCATTTCGATTTACAAGGAATTTTCCTTCTTTGAAACCAGGCAGTTGGAGTGGTTGTCTAACACTATTACCGTTACTAAATCTCCAAGAACAAACAATATGTAAGAAGGGTGATGGATTGATGGTCGATGATGCAAGAATATGCTGGTTGAATAGCTCAACTGTGAATGAGTCCGTTTCAAGTGTTAGTTTTTCAAAAATAGTTATTAAATATTACCTCCATACTGGCCGGCCTGTGGAGAGCTGAGAGAAATAAATGTATCTATTGATATGTTCGGGAAGGTCTGCACTATGCCGCGTGCTACCAGTCCTCCTTGGGAATAACCTGAAAAATGTAAAAAAATAATAATGTAAAGAATATAAATATATAAAGTATATAAATTTTAATACTTTCATGCCTACACACTAAATGATTGTGAATAGAAAATTAAATTTAAAAATACATAAAAAAAAAAAAACAAAATAAATTATGTCGGGAGAACAAAAAAAAAATATCGTGATAGAAACCTATACTTAGTGACAATTGTTTAACAATGTAAACATTAATTAACCTAACAACATACCAATTACAAACAAAACAACCTACATCTTCCACTGGGAATGTACATATAAATCATATGTATCAATAATTACAAAAAACAAACTGTTTATTTTAAAAAAGGTTACGATTCTTTGCGTGGGAGGGATCTAGGATAACAATAAAGCGCTCACTATAGATATTTCAGGTTAGTTTCTAACTATGAAAAAAGTGAACAATTTTTTTTCACAAAAAGTAACTCAAACGTTTCTTATTAGTTCTTCCCAAAGACACAAATGAGTAATAGTGTTGTGTATATCAATATAAAATGCAAAATTGTTTTCACACTGATTATACATTATTGTCATCCTGATGAACCGCCAGCTGTTAAATTAATCTGAATAATAGGTAAAAATCCCATTTACCAGACCAGACTGATCATTAATCCCACCAACGGGAATCACTGATTCGAGTATAATTTGCATACTTAATTTAATAAACATAATAAATGAAACTATTTTTCCGGATTTAAATCGCGTATATTTGTTTTTTCAAACAAACCGACGTTTCGGGCCCTTTTACAGGTCCCATGGTCACGGTTGACCAAGGGACCTGTAAAGGGCCCGAATATACGCGATTTAAATCCGGAAAAATAGTTTCATTTCCTATGTGTAACAATCGCGAAAACCTAAGAACTCGATATTAATAAACATAATTTGATTTTTAGAAACAAAACTAAAACTACTAATTATTTGTCAAATGCTTATACTCCGAAAGAAGGAACAATTGTAATAAAGTATATACATATATATTGCAAATGATTCGCTAAATTTTTCAGAAATATGTAAAATTTCCGATACGAATTGGCATTATTGTTTATCATTATTGTTTATCAGATATTTTATTTAATTATGGGTCAAAAGGTGAATCATCTTGGCAATAAAAAGTTACTTCATGAATATTTAATAATTATTGCCAAGTCAAGTATTGTTGAACGAAGTCTTAACAAGGCAAGGTGACCTCACTTGGATGTTATTGACTTTATGAATTACTTTGTTATTTCACGTTTACCAATCAAAATAATATGTAAAGTGCGGTTACATGACAGAGAAAGAATACTGTGATCCGTGTACGATGTGATATTTGAAATAGGACGTGGTAACACATGGAAAGGACAAATGAATGAAAATATTGTGGCGAAAGAGAAAGGCAACACTGGCAGAGAAAGTCCACGAAGAATGTTTTCGGATCAAATCGAGATGTTCTTACAGAGAGTGAAGCAGACAGTGAGAATGATAAGAGAGGTTGTATAAGATTGATGAATGTAAATGAAGCATGAGGTTTGTTAGGATCGTCCAAAATGGCGATCGAAAGTCTCTACCTACCCCAATGGGCTTGAGTATATGTATGTATAATTACGATATGCAATGCCAATACTACACAGTGCCGTATAGAACAGCTGATTGGTTTTAGCCGAAAGGATGCTCCTGGGAACAATTTTAGAAACCCCAGCTAGCAAATTAGAACTAACGGCCCACATAAGTAAAACATTAAACTACAGCTAGTCTGTAAATAAGATATTTTGTAACAGACATTAGTAACATATCCGTCCTTGAAAACATGTAACCAAAATAAATAATACTATCTACTCCATATGGATTATATAATACCGAGTCGATTGAGAGCGTCCGGTGTACACCAAGGTGCAAAGGGCAACTGACCGAAATCCGACGACAGCCGAAACACGAAAATTGCTATGGGCGCGTTCCCATTATGTCGTGACGACAGATAGTCGTGCAGTTTATAGTGTCGTGGCTTGTATATTTAAATGAAGTTTTTCACATATAGCACAACACGATTAAATGTCGTTCACGACTTTTTTGACGTAACGACGACAGACTGTCGTGTCAATTGACAAAACTAGAACGACTGTCGTCTGACGATAAATAAAACGTCACGATAAAAATGTCGTGCAAACGACAAGGCGGCTGCGGTGAACCGATAAATTGTCGTCACGATCTAGTGGAAACAGCTAGACACGATAGTCGTTCAAAGATAAAATAAACGTCCACGACGTAATGGGAACGCGCCCTAAGTTTTTAAGAAAATCGTTCACTTTTTTTTTTTTTTTTTTTTTTAAATAAATGTTGATTATTTGCCTTGGCCATACAAAAAACTCCCTGGAATGAATTACATGAACAACTCTCACTAGCATTTAATTAAACTAACATGCTCCACAAACTAGTCACAAAGAATTACATGAGGCGTTAGCTAATATATTGTTGCAGCTGATTTATATTGTGGCCTTATGTAAGGTAAAATGTACACATTACAATTTATGCACAGATTTTACACTATGCCATTTTGATGAAGATTTTTTACAAGTTAGAGGAAACTCATCGTAATGCCATAGTACAGATACATCAATATTATTGCTCAAAGTAACCCTAGCAATCGTCCTATAGTGCTGTGATATTTAATTAAACTACCTATGCTAAAGTTACATTATGTGAGGTTAGAGTAAATATCCATGTAAATGGATAATTGAACTACTGGTGCGCACACTGCACACCAGGCCCAGCATGCATATGCTCCTCATCATCACTAGCATATGCCTCTTCTCGGCCACGGTTTCGTTCACTAGCAGTGTACTCCATCAGATTAACTTCTTCTACGTCATCACCAGTCGGCATAACAAAGGCTGGTCGTGGTGGCAGTATACTTTCAATTTTTTTCAACTGCTCCTCTGAAGCAAAATTGTTTTCAGGGAAAACTACATCAAATTTAATGTACATGTCACTGTAAATGTCACTGTACTGTAAGTCTAAGAGAAAAATAATCCATTCTAAAATTTTGTAATAAGAAAGACTGCTGCGCTACGGTAGGAAATCGATGTTCCGTCTAACATATATACAAAATATTCTACATATGTCCATGACTTGCCGCACATACCCCTGAAAACAATAGGTAAGTATCCTCATGCCGATACGAATTGGGATATACTGTGTTAGGTTCTGAAATGAGTCTCACCGATTACATTAATCCCCTCAGGATGCAGTGAAGAGTAATTTGCAACATCGTTCCCTATCTCCAGAACTTGATGCCACATAGTCTCCAGGCTGGACCACCCTTCAAATCTGTTCACATTGTAGATTATTGTGCCTGGATGTTTCTGAAAACATAGGAAATATAATTTTTTGTGCACAAAAAATACACACGTTGCGTCACACGTCGTAGCCAAAACATGTGAATAATAATTAGTGATAAGTGTTTTATTTTATTATTATATATGTACTTAGTCTTTAAGGTATGTATTTATGGGTCTTTGTCACTATAAATAATTAATTAATGAAATGAAATCTTTTATTTCAGGCAATGATTTCATTGCCTGAAATATAGCCCATAGACAAAGTGTTAGTAAACAATTAAAACTTAGACTATTGTTAGTACATACAGCACAAATTAACCTAACCTTATTTTATATACAAAAGAACCGATTTGATTTGCCCAATCCAATACCATAGGATTGGGCAATCAAATCTGCCTGCAATCGTTTTCAGGATGCTGTTGGGACTCTTTCTGACACGAGTCAAGAGGGAGACGATCTTTTTCTTCATCAGTGCATGAAAGCCATCTGTGTGCGCCTCGGCAAACATACCTGACGCACTGCACCATCGTGGCAGCCCCAACAGCATCCTGAACGCGTTGTTGTACTGTACGCGTAGGGCGTTATATGCTCGCTTTGTGTACTTGACCCACAGGCCGCTCGTGTAAAAAGATTGGCTGTATGCCTTAAATAACACGATTTTTACGTCGTCTGAGCATCTTGCGAACCTGCGGGCCAGCATATTACAACGCACAGACAACGCCCTACGCTCTCTCTCTATATCCTGGTCATCACACAGGTCATCCGTCAGTATGTGACCAAGATACTTCACCCTTTGCACATTTCTAAGCACAACCCCACCAAGAGCGACGGGCGGTATGTAATAAGGCTTAATTTTGCCCGCCTTGAAGACCATAATCTCGCTCTTGGCAGAGTTGTACACCAGACCATGTGCATTCGCATAGACTTCGCACCTTTGCACCAGTTCCCTGAGCGCTCCAATGGACGGACTCAGCAGCACCATGTCATCGGCGTAGCTTATATTGTTGGCGCACATGCCTTCAATATGACAACCCGCATGCATACTGCTGAGCCCAGCCACCAGGTCATTTATGTACCAGTTGAACAGCGCCGGAGACGATAAGCCCCCCTGCCTCACCCCACACTCCATCCTGTATTCATTGGACAAGGCCTCCGCCCATCTCACCTGGTTCGATTGATTGTGATACCAAAATTTTAAAATGTTGACACAATCAACCGGTACGCCCGCTCCCTCCAGCTTCTGCCACAAGATGTTATAATTGACTCTGTCGAATGCTTTTGATAGGTCCAGGAAGCAGGCGTAAATAGGTGTCTTTCTGGCCGTGTAGTACTGGACAGTATGCTTCACACACAAGATGGCACTTTCCGTAGACAGCCCCGCCCTAAACCCAAACTGGGCGTCATGAAAGTTGAGCTGACCATCCAGTATGGAGTTGAGCATACTGTCCAGTATTTTGGCCGCTGTTGTAGCAAGTGAGATGGGCCGATAGTTTGCCTTTTCCGATAGGTCGCCTGTTTTATTTTTAACGATGGGGACAACTATGGTCTTCATGAACGCAGCAGGCAAGTATGAGTGACCCACGCACAGGTTCAGGAATACGGAGAGCACCCGAGGCAAGTGAACGCCTGCGTACCTAAAATGCTCTATACTTAGGCCATCATGTCCCGGCGATTTCCCCCTCTGAATTTTGTTTATGACAGTGGCTATCTGTCTTGGCGTGAAGTGCACGTCACATAGGCTCCCGAAAACCCCACTTGGAGGCACTGATCCTGACACCGATGATGCATCATGTATCAAGGATTTCACGGTGAAGTGTTCCCTGAACAATTCTGCAATATTTTTATGCTCAAACTGCCCCCCCACACTCACAGGCAGGCCAGGCCTCGCATTCATATTCTTAGTTAGTTTCCAAAAATCTTTAAACTTTTTGCTATTGTGAGCCAGAGCAAGCTTGTCCATTTTAAGCTGCTCCTGACGGCCTTGGCACCACTTTAGTTTAGCTTTAAACACTCTTCTGCTCTCATTCATCATGTCGAATATCCTACCACTACGAGGCTTACCAGCATTTTCCCAAAGAAGGAAGTGTGACCTAGCCTCCCTGTGAGGTCCAGAAACAAATTTGTTCCAACCGGCCACATAGCCACCCCTTTTCCGCTTTTTAGTCCTATACGTGTTTTTAGAGGCAACAGCAAGGATGTCTATAATGTCGTCATACAACCTGTCTATTATATTATGGTGACCACAATTTCTGCATGTCCCTCCACAACAGTCACGTAGTTCAACTGGCATATCTATCACTCGTAAACGGTTAGTGCAAAGGTCACGATAGAGATCTATTTGTTCACTTAGTCGTTCACCCCACAGCACCCCGTTGTCTATTGTACGACTAAATGACGCTTTACAGGTAGATTTCAACTTATCAATGTTACATTCTACGAGCATAGGAAAATGGTCCGACCAGAAAACGTCATAAATTACCGCAACACTAAGGATAGTGACCCAAGCACTTTTCGTCACCAAACAATGGTCTAACCGCCTCCTACACCCGTGAATATCACTCACATATGTGAACGTATTCACGCCTAGTCCAATTTTTTCAACACCCGCACAAGTCCATTGTTGATCGTAACAAAAACTAATAAGTTCACGGTAGAACGGTTCATTTGGATGTGAATTAAAATCACCTAACATATACATCGCCTGCACGTTAATATTATCTACCACTATAGACGACAGTGTACCCATGCACTCAGTAAACGTAGACATATTTTCCGCTGTATCCGTTGGCATATAGACATTGCAAACTATAAAAGTTTTCCCCAGAGACTCAACCCTAATGGCCGTAATCCTATCATTGTCGCACTCAATAATCGACACAGACTGAAAGGCTTGTTTGCGCCATAAAATACCAATGCCACCATAGGGCCTACCTCGCAATAGTCCTGCCGATAAATCGACCGCCGACTATTCTACTATTAAATAAATAAATAATCATTAACATTAATTGTGTCCATTCATGCATACTCTATTTTAATTTAAACCTTTCTGTTCTAGTTATCAGACAGAATAGGAGAGAAGACATTGTATTTTTCAGCTGTAAAATGTTATTTACCCATTAAAACTGTAACTGCTTTCAAAAAAAAATGTTATTTATCAGGAATACAGATATTAAAATAAAATTTAACAGCCTACCAACTTCAAACACATTTTTTTTTTATGATTACCAAGTGACAGACGAATAAGTCGTGAGACTGGTGGTAAAGAACACGTCGACCCAAAAGGCAGTGCCACTGAGAGCTTTAAAGCGTGAAACGACCCGACGTCCATATAAATACACGAAGTTACGAACACGCGCCCGACCCGCACCCGCTGTCAGTGTGTTTCACTCTTTAGTCGCAAAGATCTGAGGAATACTGCCACTATGCCCGTAACCCTGAGACGTAAAGTTGACGAAACCCATATGCCTGTAGTTTCCCCAGCACCCTTACTCTATAAAGCGGACCACGGTAATGCTCACGTCGCGTATGTTACTGGTACAAGATCCACCTGCGCCGGCTCTCTAGTTACGTTTTTCGATTTTCTATAACGTTGTTGTTGATAATTGGCTTTGATACTGCTTTTCGTGCTTTGCTACACTTTTATCAGAGGTACACATTATTTTAAAAATTATTCAAAAAACATCGACATGTTTTTCCAAGGCCAAACCTACCCACTTAGAAACTGTGGTTTTGGTATTGTTAATAGGTATGGTGTAAAGGGCTGGTGTCTGCAACTCGACTCGTCCAGGCGCTTACTTTGCGTGCGGTTTGATAGCGATGCTCGATTGATATTGATTTGAAATCAAATACATCAATACATAGCAACCCGGTCTGAATTTGCTGTAACTGCGACACATAAGAGAATCACTAAATGCTGTAACTGCGACACATAAGAGAATCACTAAATCGCAAAGGTCTGAGGGCACTGCATTGTGCCTGCCACCTCGAGATATAATTTGACAAGTCTCATGTGCCTATAATTGATAAGCGTACCAAGAGGCTTATTGGTGACTCGAAATTAGGAGAGGCGAAGCTGCAGAGCCTTGAACACCGCCGTAAAGTTGTTAAAGTTGTCTTCTTATCGGTATTTTAGAGGATATATCATGGAGAGTGTGGGATGGAATTACATGATTTAATTCCGCCTTCCCCTTTCCATCATCAGGGGACTAGACGTAGACTTAGGTTCTACCCCCAAGTTGTGAATAACCCAAGGTTTCGCACGAAGTGTTACGCTCACACATTTATATGGCGAACGGCTATGGAGTGGAATTCTCTCTCATCAATCTGCAGGCAGGCAGACGTGTTCCCTGAACGTTATAACTTGGACCTTTTCAAGGCGAGAGTGAATAGGCATTATTTAGGTGTGCGTGCTCCAACGTTGACCTCATCGTCACTTTCCATCAGATGAGATGGAGGTCAAATGTGCACTTACATTTGTATTTAAAAAAACCAGCAACTTCAAAACCGGAACGCAGTAATGGTCACATTACGGCTTGGCAGATATGCAGATAAGGGTCAGGTAGCAGCACTTCCCTGGACGAACTCTTTCACGAGGAGCTCTACTGCTACTAAAGTGGTGCTTTTTGTCTTGCAAAAATGCAAAAACAAGACCAAAAATGCAAGACCAAAACAATGGTGCAGCTCAGTATGTGTAAAATAGACTAAAATAAAAGATACCTAGATAGTTTTTAGTCAGTAGCAAAACATAATATTTGTCAAAAAAGTTATACCTGCTGTGTTTTAGTGAAGAATGTAGGCATAGCAATAATCAGATGCCTAACCTTTGATATGTACAAACGACTAAAGTGATGAATATGGTTTTGAATTTGCTTAGATAAGTAGCAAATTGAATCTCCGATTCGGCAATAAACAGTTTTAAAAATAGTCTTTTAAAATGTGACACAATCCTCTCATTTCCCCATAAAGCCTTGTTGATACTTTAACCTTGGTCTCAAAAAATATTAAGGCAATATAATTGTCATGCAGTTAATAGGTACTGTTTATAATGTAGCAACTCATTTACTACTAGAAACACATTTTGTATAGAAATTGACACTAAAAAATCAAGTATAGTCTCATTGCACTTGGGCAAGCACGAGGAATACAAACATTAAAGTCATATTATCTCTTTAGTCACATGCACTAAATAACTATAAACCGAGGACGAGTCTATGTATAAACATTGAATTGTCAATATCAACTCATTCTAGATACTCGTATATACCCTAAAGACGGTAGTCTGCTACATGCATCGCTGGGCATTTCCAGAGAACAAAAATGTTATGAGAATGGACACCTTCCGCTCCTCTCTAGATTTAGATACAGCACCGCACCCCTCACATTGACAACAAGGTTGTCCGCAAGTCAGTTTCACGTTAAGACGGCTTTGACATTTGAATATTTTTCACTTATTCATTATGAAACTTGTACGTTAATATATAACATCATTGTATGTTACTATTTATTTACAGCTTTGATATAGGCATATCAGCTTCAAGCTGCTCGCCTATTAAATAAATAACGCACACACTCAACATAGCCCCGCACTAGGGAAACCCTGTGTCGCGGGTACCATGGACACACACATAGACAACCACAAATTACACCCAAACTCACGAGAGAAATAAATGTAAGCCACACAAACATTTCTCCCGGCCCAGGAATCGAACCTGGGACCTCTGCGTGGCAGTCCGGCATGGTAACCGTTCCGCCACGGAGGCAGTTAATAATAAATAAATAATGGTCGCTGTTTATTTAGATGATAATAAGATAATCTAATAAGATACAATAAATGAGAGGAGTTTTTTTCGTCTTCTCTAAGTAATGAAAATAATTACATCATCTCTCTCATTCTCATTTGTGAAGCAATTGTTCCCCAATAGGCTAGTAATAGGAACAGATATAACATGTGTTATATTTTGCTATTATTTAATACTACTAGAATTCTTAGAATCTATTTAATACTTTCTATGTGCAGAAATCGAGGAGCAATTGGTCCATGGTTAAATCACCTAGCAACACTAAATAAATTCAATTTTGAATTTTTTTATTCAATTTTTAAATTTATATACCTTTTTACATACAGTGCAACACAAACAACCTCTGTTCAGATCGTCGATCTGTGTTGTCATCCATATAAAAATGGAATTACAACCGACATGCTCCCGACTCGACCCACAGCCGATCTCTGTGTGTTTCACTCTTTACATTGTTAAAAAAATAATCTGTTTCTGTAATAATCTGTGTATGTACTCTGTTGTTGTAGATTCTCTCCTCAGTGATTTTAATTTACTGGTCAATCTTTGAATTAAAAACGCGAGCGTTCCTCAAATTGGCATTGGCGGGTTTACCGATATGGTATCAATGGGGTTTTAACATTATAAAGTAGAAGCAACGCACCTACTACTTGACATTGGCGAAACAGTATAATGTATTTTATTGTTACCTCTTTTATTCGATGTCCAATCATTTCCATAGTGCCACTTCCAGTCATGATTCCATGAATTAAAACTACAGGCTTGTACGTAAAACTAGGCACTACACATATTGCGAGCGCGAAAACCAGGATGTACAAAGTCATTCTTTAAAATTTCATTCCGCGCGTGAACAAAGACTGATAAAAACGTTTGTGTTTCTATGGATTTAACACGATTTACTTAATAATAACAAAGTTTAATAAACACAATTAACGTCACTTATGTTTACTGATGTCCAAATTGATAAAATCGAAGGACATTATTTACGTAAATAAATAGCATTTTACAAAAACAACAACAACAAGCAATATACATGCATTCTATTTTTTTGACTATTTTATTTTGTTGTTTTAATTTGTTTTATGACCTGGGATTCAAGTCTTTTAGTCGAATTTTTTTTTCTCATGCGCAGGGATTCCAGCATTTTGAACACCAATACGCATTTGTTATATTATTAAACTATTTATTCAAACGCTGCTAAATGTCACAAGAGTATTTCCACAAACAAACTACACACGTACATATTACAAATACTACTGAAAACTAACACTTAAACTAATTACAATGTCAGTTTTTTCCAGGTTTTAAAATACTGTTATTGCCGGTTTATACACGCCGTAGAAATCTGCCGCAAAGGCGTTCACGAGTCTACCGCTTTGCGTTGCGGAGAGATTTGCGCGCATCCCCATCATCTTTGATTTGATTGCAGTGGACGCGTGGACGCTGCTACTCTGTGATTGACCAGTGGTGCTGTTCTCCGCAAACGTTCCTTGTTACTTGCGTGGAAATATCAAGCTTGCTAGATATCAAACTCACGCAACGCAAAGAAATCCAACGCTAAGCAAGCGGCCGGCGCAAGCGAGCAACTCGTGAACAATCCTACCTGCTGCGTACGCGACAGATCTTGGCGTATGAGCGAAGCGAGACACTCAAACAAGAAAAAAAACGCAAGTGAAAGACTCGTGAACCCGTCATAACAGAAAATGAAACAACTTTCCTAATAATCGTTGTTTATTAATACATTATGCAACGATTAAAAAATCATTACAGAAAAGTAATCTTGTCGTCATAAAAAAAATTTTAAGAATTTTTGAAAAAAATAAATATTTTCCGCTCATTTCTTACAAATAAACATTACAATTCAATGTATTTACTCAAACATAGGCTATTCTTAGAATGATAGTTTAATAAATACAAAATTAAATTGTGTAGATTTTTGGGAACTGTCACAAGCATAGATTTAGTATATCTATGATCACAAGAATCATCCATTTTAAGTCTATTAAAACGCTATTATAGGTACAGTCACACATCAAGCTACACATTGACGTATCGTGTTCCATTGCACTGGAGGCGATTTTCGAACAAAAATGTGTAGTCTGATGTGCTGTTGTCCGTGCTTTATCCATCCTTTAAGACTTTAATAGACTTTCTATAGTCTGTCTCTTTTTAAGATTGAGTAAAATTACAGTTCATGACGCAAAAGTTAGTAATTGTAGTTGATAAATATTCTATGGAGTATTAATTGAATGTTAGTTACGCTTATGCAATAAATAGCCGAATTTGTTTCATTCGGATTATGGCCCATTGTTCGTCCAACCGTTGTTGTTAAAATGTAACGTCAATAAAAAATTATTTCGATACTAGTAGGCCAACTACCAAAATAAGAACGAAGAAAGCTTTAACGCAATTTCGAGAATGGCTTCGAGAGAACCTCAATTAAGTATTCAAGGAGAAGCAATAGCTGGTGTCCGTGAAGCGCGCAATCTAGGTCTCATAATAGACTCAGGGCTACGTTTTGAATCTCATATAGCAGAAGTTGCTCGTAACAGTTTTTATCGCCTAAAAGTTTTATATAAGATGCGAGATTATCTCAGCACGGATTTGCGATTGAAATTGGTGGAATCTTTGATTTTGTCTAAATTTAACTATGCAGATACAGTTTATGGTTCTCGTCTTCTGTGTAAAACTAAAGCATTAATACAGCGAGTTCAAAATGCATGCCTAAGATTTTGTTACCCAATACCTCCTAGAAGTCATGTGTCGCCATTTTTAAATAAAAATAAACTATTAAATATGTCTTCACGTCTGTATGTACATTTTGCCACTTTACTCTTTGGTATAATAAAACATAAAAAACCGTATTACATACATAAAAGTTTAATATGGTCTTCACAATTGCGTCTTTGTCGGCTAATTGTCCAGTGCCACAGAACTGCAGCATTTCAAGGAAGCTTTAAGTATGCCGCGGCGAAAATCTGGAATGATTTGCCTCCTCCTATTCGCGACGTAGCTTCTTTATCTGGCTTTCGCAAAAGAATTAAAGAGTTTACGCTAATAGGGCAAATGAACGGCATCAATCACTAAAGCCAGTTGTTAATTTATTTTAGTATAGTTATGACTCGGACATTATTCTTATTATTATTATTATTAATTTTGTTATTTTATACTGTCACGCTGCATATTGTAATAATTATATTATAAATTGGGTATTGTTATTTTAAATGTTTAGGTTACGGATCAAATCCTTGTTATTCTTTTTAGTTTTTGTTAAATAGGCATAGGTATCTACCTCTTCTCGGGCTCCAGCTGAAAATCAGCGCTGTGGCTCTGCCCAGCATTAAGCTGAACTGGCTAGCCTTTTCGGCTATTAATTATGTACTTAGTAATATTTTTTATTTTTTTATTTAAATTTAGGCTAATGTTATTATTACTATTTGTAATAGCCGAATAAATGTTTCTTTCTTTCTTTCTTTCAATTAGTAAACATTAGAAAGTTGTAACATTCATAATTTTTGAAAAGAAAATATTTTTGACAAATTTTACCTTTTTTCACAATCTAATCGAGAACAACTATAGATATTATATCTCGTTCTTGAATATGCGATGGGCGATTGTTGCAAAAAAAATATCGAATAAATCGATAGTTGCACTATCCTAGATACGATTTCACATTTTGTCGTCTTTGCAAAAAAAAATTATCTCCTGTATTACTCTACTCTTTGATCTGCATAATACTTCCACTGAAATACTTTTATCCAAGGTTTTGAAATAAATAAGCAAAATGTTAGTTAAAGTTACGATCGTTTCATACATACATTAATTAGTTGACTTTAAACGAACGCGTCCTATTTAACAGTTATTAAAAAAATTATAGTAAACGCATTTTTTTGGTCCGAACTATACAGATATATCTACTATACTTGCGACAACTATCTCTAATTAATCAATTTTAATTTATTTACGTGTATGTTGCAACATATATGTAGGTGATGTGATTAAAGCCAAATACAGAAGCCAAATACCCAAAAAAAAAGAGAATAACAGATACTAATCGCACGTGTGCGTGTCGGTGACACTCGGTGAGCCAAAGTGGCGCAAATTGGTGTATTTTGAATTGAAAGTTTATTATAATTTGAAAGTTTTCATGACTGCTACTGATTTTTACATCTCTTAACTTAAATTTTTATATAGTCACGAAGTAAAGCTGAGTAACGCTTTAATTTACTGACCATTTGGTAAACAATCAACTTTGTACTAGGTAAACGTCGTGTCAGGTTATCTTACCTCACTTTTAACAAACTTGTGGTGAATTTTACAGATTTGAACAAAAAGAAGCATGGCTGCAACATCGCTAGCCGAGCAGTTGCAAAAATTATCGGTTCCACAAGCAACAGTGTACAAAGATGACAAGAAAAAAGCATCTTTACTGTTTAACCCTAACGAAGCCGCGGCTAAAGATCGCGACACGTTTTACGAAATCGGTATCAGCGGACTTAATGAACTAATATCTCTATACGAAGGTTTCAGACTGTACGAAGATACCCTCTTTAGTATATCGTCAAAAGATTTCGAAAGAGCTGTGCAAACAAAAGAGGTGAATGAAAATTTAGATCAGACAATAGAAAAATTTTTACTACAATTGTCACCATATTTACTCCTTCAATCTGCTCATAAAGCTTTAGAATGGCTTGTGAACCGTTATCATATTCATCAATACAATGTAGACGCTGTTATGGCTTTGATTCTGCCTTATCATGAGACAAAAATCTTTGTTCGATTTGTCCAACTTTTAATAATCAAGAAGTCTTCAAGGTGGGTGTGGTTGAAACCTATTCAAAAGAATGGTGTTCCGTTAACAAAGCAAGTTATGTACAACCAATGTGTTTCAAACCCTGATACTTTACATTTCATAGCGAAGAACACTTTGAAGTATGTTCAAGAATATGGAGAGAGAGCTAACCAGTTGAACACTGTATTTGCTTACTTTTGCTCAACAGCTATTGGTGCCATGAATACCAGTAAGAAAGTTACTGAAGGAATGATTAGTGCACTGTTGCCTACACTGGTGAAAGCCTTAGATTCACCCATATCAGATTTTCGTTCATCTGCCTATGTTGTACTCGGCTTCTTATCTACTAAAGCCAAGATAAAAACTGATACTATAAATGTTATTGTTGACAAAATGTTGACTACGGAATTTGACTTATCATATGATGTTGTGTTACTTATAAATTTACTGTACACAAATCAGGAACATGTGACAAAGCTGTCTGATGTAATTCTAAATGACATGTCAGATGATATTATGATCAATCTATGTGAACATTTGAAAAAATTAGTAGAACTCAAAATTAATATTCAACCATTCGCTCTGGCATTGTTGTCTGGTATTTTGCCTATTATTTTGAGTGATATTGAAGAGTTTAGACGGTTTTGTCAGTTGCCTGTTATATTGATTGATGAAGTAGACTTAAAAGGACAGCAACCTGAGAAGATAATCAAGTAAGTCTTCATAAGTAATTTAAAGTTACAATTTATGATAACTCACTGCATATCTAATTATTTAATGTTTCTTGGTTGTAATTATACTCTTTTTTGTTTTAATACTCAGGAGTTCACCTCTATTTAAAACATTCGTTTTCAGGTGCATTCTTGACGCTTACCACCCAAAAACTCAACCATCTGGAAACAATGTTGATGGAGATGAAAGTGATGTTGAGATTATTGCAGATGAAGATGATTTCTCATTTAAAATACTTACTTGGTTCTCTGCTCTACTGAAAAACATTGAAGTTAAGTACCCCTTAGAGTTTGACAAGGTCATCAAACAAGAAATGCGCTCTGAAGGTAAAAAATCTACAATGAGACAAAAAGCATTATCAAAAGTATTAACCTTCAAACCTGCCGTAGCCCATAAAGTAGGAGGAACTTACCTATTTGAAAATCTAAACCATGTTAACCCTGACCTGCGTGTAGAAGCAGTAAAATACATTGCTAAAGAGTTTCATAGCTTGAAAGCAGAAAATATTGACTTTGTTAAAGACTCAGTCATAAACAGATTCAATGACGACAATCCTGCTGTAGTGGCTGTTACTTTAAAAATACCAGATGAGTGCCTGAAAGAAGTATTAACTGATGTTGATCTGACTACCACATTTGTTAAAATTATTTCAAAAGGTGTAGGTATCAAAAAATGGAGACCTGTTGTCAAAGAAGCTATTCTTAAATTTTGTTCTTTAGATGTCCTACCAGTCAATCATGAAACTGTGTTAGCTCTTATACCATACCTATTTCCTCAAAGCAAAAATGCTGCTGAAATTACTTGGCATATTATAACATCATCTTGGGGAAAGAAATTTGGTTTTTCTAAGCACTTAAAAGGTATCACTGAGACTTTTAAAGATAATGCAGAAGTGTTGAATCAGGCAATCTTCAGAATTCTATTTATTGACAGAACTGTAAACTTCGATGACATATTGGATATTTCCCAACTGAACAAGGACAGTACAATTGATGTATGTTTCTATTTACTTCTAAAATCTTGCTCATTTAAAACTGCTACAGTTGAAGAAATCAATAATGTACTGAATCTACTATTAGAATCTGTAGAGAATCGAGCAATAGTGGCCAGTACTGTTACGCAAGCTTTTGTAGTAGAAATAATGCCTGAAATAATTACACTAACTTGTCAGAACAAGATCTTGTTTGAAACAATTGAATACATTTTCTCAAGAATCATTGATGATATGAATGTTACGGGAATTACAACACCTTGGTGTAATGTATGTGAATCTACTGATACTGTTCTTGTCAGACGATTATATGAAATATGCATTACGGGTTGCGCTATTCCCAGTTATGCTGAAAATTATTCTCAACTGCTGCAGAAACTGTTGGGCAAATTCTTTACCGACCCTAAAGACAAGTTTGAATTCGTGGCTAACTTTGCTTGTGGCCATATTCTATATGCCACTGATCCCAAAGATATCATAAGTCCAGAACTTCAACTTCGAACTATGAAACTGTTAAGTAATTTTATAGCTGCTCAAGATAAAGCAGAATGGCTATTTGATTCAGATGTAGTCATTTTATTGATATTATTTAATCTCAACAATCCTATATCAGCAATTCGTCAATCTGTGATTGATTTCATCAATGACTTGCTCAGGGAATTTCCTAAAGAGAATCTTGTTTATGTACAGCTATTAAAAGAGTTGATGGCTCACAAAGAAGAAGTTTTACTAGACAATGAGCAAATACTGCATGTCCTTAATACTATTCTTACCCAACAGTCTATAGGAAACAAATTATTTCGGAAGAACTGCTTGCTGAAGTTTGCTGGTATTTTAGCAGGACAAGCTCCTGCACATATTAAATCAAGTTTCTTGAATATTTTGTCTCATCTTAATAACTCAAATGCTTTCACGCACATTATCCAAAGTTTGAGTTCAGTTGAGAAAGTTTTGAAACAAAATGAAAATCCAAAATTTGTACTCAATATTTACGAATCAAATTTACTGAAAAGCGTTTACAGACATATTAACGAATCAACGGTGTCGGCTTTCGCCAATGATGAAGTTTGGAAGTCTATCGAATTTGGCCTAAAGGAGTACAGAGAGTGTATTTTCGAAGTAGATCAAACATTTACAAGCCCATGCGTACAAATTTTGAAACAAATTGACGAAGACATGTTCAAAAAGGTTCCCGAGGAAAGAACGAAAGTTTTGGTTTATTTGATTGCCGCAGCAGGTGCGTTCAGTAACAATCCGACTATATCGAGTGCTGCTTCGAAATGTATCAAGAAAATTTATGTAAAATTTTCAGACTTTTATCCCATATTTGAGGGAATGTTGAATGTTAAAGACCCTGCAGCCAATGTACCAAAAAAGAAAAAAACTACAGCGGTAACCCTTCTCTCGTATCAACTGACCGAAACTAGCGAATGGAGACTAGGAGTAACGCTTCTGGAATATGTTCAGAATAAGAAGAAAATGTCGGTAGATAACTCTTTCGTAGCTATCCTATTCCAATTACTGAATAGGTGTTTGAGATTTGAAGAGCAATCTTATGTGGAATATACAAAGCAATTGATACTGTCATCTCTTTGGTATTACTGCAAAAAATTTGTTAATGACACAGATAAGGATCAACTGAAATCATTGAAGTCTGTATTTGAAGTAGAATTAATAGTCCAATGTATTAGGGGTACTCAGAATCCTCAGACACATCACCATGCATTAATTCTCCTCTCTCATGCTGCATATATGATGCCAGAACAAGTCCTCCACCACACAATGGAAATATTTACTTTCATGGGCTCATCTGTTCTTAGACATGATGATGCTTATAGTTTTCAAATTATTACGAAGATCATCGAAACGTTGATACCAATTCTAGTAAAATTGGAGAAGAATGTTGAAGATTACACCGAGAAAGAGTTGAAAAAGTTACAAGACCGGGTTGTGCCAGTTTTACGCATTTTTGCTGATGTCGTATTACATGTCCCTGAACACCGACGATTACCATTGTTTAAGAAGCTTATAGAAACACTGGGACCGAGTCAATTTATGTGGGTTTTCCTTGCTTTGTTGTTGGAAACCCATGTCGCTCACTTTAATGAGTTGAAGAAAAAGAATAAGTCTTCTAAAAGGACACTGGCCGACCAAGATGCTCCAATAGATAGACTAGATTTTGGGCAAAGTCTTTTACTTGAATTCCCTGCTGAAATTGGTATAGAAAACTTTATAAAATTAATTACTTATGCTAAAACTTTGCCTTTGCAAAAAGATGAAAATGAAATGGACACTGATGTTGATCCAAGTGATATATTCAGCGTTAACGGCCATACGGCGATTCAAGTGCGGCATTTCATATATGTCGTAATAACTTTTATTAATACCTGTCTAGCTTCTTCGAGGTTTATACAGCATTGTAGTCAAGCAGCAGACATCAAGACCCTGGAAAACCATTACAAGACAATTATCGTTAATATTTTGACATTCATTCAGAGTATTTCAAAGGTCAATGATGAAAGGATAGAGAAATACAGAAGGGTAATGTTGCATCACAGCTATGATCTCTTGGATCATACTAACAACTTGCTGTCTGCTCCTATGTTTATCTCGGTAATTCGAGGTTTATTGAAGCATAACCTTATGACAGTAAGAAGAAAATCTATGGAATTGCATAACTCTAAAATCCAGTACAATCCAGAAATGTTCAATGATGTCTCCAAGGAGTTAATATTTTCCTTATTACCTGCGCTATTGGACATTGTGAAGACACTTGAAAACAATGATAACTGCCTTGATGACATCACTGCTCAAGAAATGGAGTTAAATCAGCAGACAGCTCTTCTTTCGCTGAAGTTGCTCACAAGAATGTTGGCATCTGATAATCCCGAGCCATTTAAACCAGTAATGGAAAGTATCACTGATTACACATGCAATCCAAATATTTCTGGACAGGTTACGGCTTCTGTCGTTTTGTGTTTGGCCGAGTTGTGTGGAAACTTGAAGGTCCATGCTTTGTCTAGTCTTCGAAGATTTATGCCCGCCCTTATCAAAGTTTTGAAGAAACAACGTAAAACCGAAACACCAGAGTTGGTTCTTCTAAGTACAGTAACAGCAATTTCGAAGATAGTCGAAAGTTTGCCACTTTTCTTGAGTCCGTATCTTCAGAAAATTTTATACGAGTACTCAATCTTGCTAGCTAAATGGCAGAATTATGATCAAGAATGTAGTAAAGTGTCAGCTATAGTAGCAAAGTTGTCGCATATCAAGAAAAAAATTGCTAGTTCTATTCCTCCTCGAGTTTTGATTCCAGTTGCGAACGAAACTTACCAGTTGCTTTTGGGGAAAGAAAATTTTGATGCTATTGGTCCAGTGATGTCTGTACTGGCTGATAGTTTCGGGAATGTGACTACTGCTGACTTTACGGCGCTGCAGCTAGATTTGACTACTTTCTTCCTCTCTGCTTTACAACTTCGCAGTGACACTGTAGACAAGGACGTTGACCTTGCAGTTATTGATAGAGCTGAAGATCAAATAGTCAATGCTTTAGTATGCCTAGTATTGAAGCTGTCAGAAACCAGCTTTAGACCATTCTACTTCAAAATTTATGACTGGGCGATCAGAACTAATGTTGAAGGTCATAAGGACAGGACTATAACTTTCTACAGGTGAGTTAACATGTTACTAAAATGTAGTAGTTTTAGCCATTGACTTACAAATAAATGGACGACGGGTCTAATACAAAAA
>NW_020653337.1:5614944-5630333 GCF_003589595.1 Hyposmocoma kahamanoa
AGTATTGAGTCAAACCAGCTATGGTTTTGCAATACTGTATGCTTTAGTAATGTCATTGATATGTGTGTTAAATAAATAAATAAAAATAAATGTAAAATACCTATTGAATACAGCGGTTTCCTTGTAAAATTTCGTGGTAAGCTTGTGTTTTTCTTCTATCGTGAAAATTTTTAGGAATCGTGTTTTCACACTGTACAGTGTGTATAGCCTCAATTTTACTATTTTTTTTCCCAAAGTGATTGATTCAACACTTGCACTGTTATGCGGAATAAACCAAAGCCATTTGAGGTAGCATAGACTCTAGTGCAAACTAGATGCGACTCAAAATCGCGCGTCTTCCGGAGAATGCGCGCGCAGTTTCGGGAATTCCCTCATCTACCGCACCGTATCTAGTTTGCACGTTACACAATTGACATAAAGTTCATTATGCTTTGTACAATTTCTTTACTAAAATTCGCTTCAATTCCGTTCGCAGCAACGAATATTGAGCTTATTGTTGATAGTTTAATTTATATCCACAAGATTTTTTTTAAGTACAAGTACCAAGTCACTAGCTAAGCGTGTCTGAACAATTTTACAAGTCTCTTATATCAGATTTATAAGAGAAATAACGTTTACTATGTAGAGTGTTCATGGTTGGCTGGAGCCCAATTTCAAAGTTTTGTGTCTGGCGGTGCATGAGAAATCTTCATCCCTCTTGAACTATTACAATATACGTTAGACATAGACCAAATGGAAATTGCTAGAAAATAAAGATAAGTACTAGACAAAGAATTTATGACTTAGTAGTCGTACAATAGACACTCGTACAAAAAGACAAAATGTGTTAAATTTGAATTACCTAACGTAAAATCGACTAGTCCAAGCATAGAAATAAACGGAGAAAAGTTAGACTTTGTTAATAAAGCAGTCTTCTTGGGAGTGACCTTAGACAGTAAACTTCAATGGTTTCCACATATATCTTCCCTGGCCAGCAGATTAAGCTCCGCTGCATACGCAGTCCTCAGAATACGTGAGCTTACCGATGTTAGTACTGCTAGACTAGTTTACTTTAGTTACTTCCATAGTATAATGTCCTACGGGATTCTCATGTGGGGTAAAGCGGCAGATATTCAAACCATATTTGTATTGCAAAAACGAGCGATTCGTTCTGTGTACCGTCTAGGCTCTCGGGTTTCTCTCAGAGAAAAGTTTAAGGAGACTGGTATCATGACTGTGGCATCACAGTACATTTACTCAAATATTTTATATGCCCGTAAAAATATACATAATTTCAATAAGAAAGAAGATATCCATAATATTAACCTTAGAGCTAAGTCAAACTCATGGTACCACGATTTCGTTTAGCCAAGGTAAACAACTCTTTTATGGGGAACTGTATACGTTTTTACAATAAGATTCCGGAGCATATATTAAGTTTATCATTTCCTAAGTTTAAAACTACATTAAAAATATTTTGATCGAAAAATCATATTACAAAATTGAAGACTACGTGTTAGATAAAGATGTATGGAAAGACGACATGGCTCCAGAATCCACACAAATTTGATTCAAAGTGTACTCCATAGTATTTAAGTTTATTTGAAAAGAGCAATCCCTAGAGTTTCTTGCTCGTTCTTCTCAGGGAGGTCAGCGTAGTGAATGAGCACTAGCTTAAATGTGACGATTTCAAGTGTAAATTTATTTTACCTATGGAATAAATAATCTTTGACTTTGACTTTGATACAAGGATGCGGGTACGATTTTATGAAGTGACTATACAAGAGAGAAAATATTAAAATAAAAAAATCCACGTACCTATGTACGAAATATGTTGTAGTAGATTCAATTCTTTAATACCAATAACGGCCTATCACTTAACTGAGTCGGTTCCAGAGGCAGCTGCGATGTGCGAGAGGAGTGGCAGTTAAGCGTGAAATATACAGTGCGGGTGCGGATCGGGCGCGTGTCGGGTCGGGAGCGCGGCGCGGCGGGTTTAATTCCGTGTATTTATATGGACGACAACACACTATGCGCGGGTGCGGCTGTAGAATTTAACACGTCGCGCGAAATTAGACCCGCCGCGCTAACGACCCGACACGCACCCGCTCTCTGTGTGTTTCACGCTTTACGTAACAGTTATATCACGCTGCGCACGTGATCGTTTCAACAAGATTTTTTTGGCGATATTCAATAGAAAGTTGATTGAACAAAGTGCCTACTAAATTAGTCAACTGTTGTTATGTGAAACATTAATAAAAACACTATTTCATTGATAATAATAAATTGAAATGAATAGACAAGTTAATGAATATCGTCAGAAAAATCTTATAAAAATTATCCCGTATGCAGCGTGACATAACTGTTACGTAAACTATCACTCTTCCCGCATCTCGCAGCTCCCTCAGGAACCGACTTATTTGCTTTGTTTGTTAATATCGACGGGGTCTATGGTCAAACGGACTAAGGACCATCCACTCACTCTTACATCGTTGCTCTGAAGAATTCGTGTCCATAAGAAGAGAGAAATTTATAGGTTCTATGAACAAAATTAGTCGATAACTTTTTTATACTTAAATAGGAGTGATATAAAATTTCATAAAAATGCTATCTTGTGATAAAAGCATTTTTGACGTATGATCACAAATGTGGCTTTATTATAATAAGAGTATGATTAATAATATGACCCAAACCAAATAAGTTCTTTTTTTCTTATTACAACGCTTTATTCGGAGTGTACTACATTTTATTATGAATAAAGGAATGAGACACCGAGCTGTCCATTGGTTAAACTTAACATTGAACCGGAGTATAATTTTAGTAACAGTAGAGCTCCTTGTGAAAGAGTTAGTCTAGGGAAGTAGGTATTGCCACCTTACCTATTTCCGCCGTCAAGTAAAAAGAAAGATAGTAAGTAGTAGAAAATAAGTAACCAAGTAAGAAAATAAAGATGTAAAAACACACACACACGCTTCTTGCATGCTACGCTCCACATTGCACACAACGTGTTATGTAGATCAAAACAATCACTACAGAGCGAAGCGAATATTTTAATCGATCCTATAGCCGAATTCAGCGATACTGGATACCAGCGCTTTATTGACAATAACACAAAGCACAATGTATTTAATAGAGATCCTAATGAAAGAGCTCGTCCAGAGACGTACTGACACATTACACATTTCTATAGGTAAGGTGTCAGTACGTCCTTGTTAATTAAGACACGGAAAAGTATTAGAATAGAATAGAGTCATTTATTTTATATTATCTATGTCACAATACTACAATTTATAATATATTTAGTAGCAATAGAGCTCCTTGTGAAAGAGTTCGTCCAGGGGAGTACTGCCACCTTACCTATTTCTGCCGTCAAGCAGTAAAGTGAGGCGTTACTGCGTTCCAGTTTTGAAGGATAAGGGTGCTAGTGAAATAACAAGCATATATGATATAAGTTGACAAGTCCCATGACTTGTCAACTTATATCACAGAGTGACAGGCGTAGTGGCAGCGTCCCTCAGATCATTACAATTTAAAGCTCTGTGTTCCACTGCAACTGTCATGGACTACGGACTCGACATGTTTCCGTTACTTGGTCTCAGAAAAAAAAATGTCGGCTTTATGCGCCTTAGTTTTTTTAACCATTTTCCTGACGATTGAGGTAGACCTCTATTCAAGCAAGCCATCGATATGTTTGAAATGTCGATGGTCCAAACCGACAGTTATATTTTGGTGACTTATAGACTCCAGCTACTTTATTTCATAAATTCGTCCTTAATTATATTAAATAAAAATAAAAAATTAAATAATTCAAGAAAGTACTTTTAAAGTTTCACGAAATGATTCCATAGCGTTTCTTGTAAACGACGACCTGAATAAAACCTGTCGTCTAGCAAATCTTTCAAGTTTGAGAATTTAAAATGACTTTGTGGAGTTACATCAGATCCTTCTTTTAGAGTATCAACTATAACAGGCTATAATAAACAAGTAAAACCACACTTAAGCTGATAATGACACTAAAAAGCATTAGCTAAAACGGTTGCATCAAAGAATCACACCATTGGTGTTAAGGCCTCATCTGCAAATGACGACTTTTTAGGTGAGTGGTTTCAAGAGTTTACAACGAAATTATTTGATAACTTTTTATGCTCAAATGGGAGAGTTATAAAAATTCTATATAGGGTCAGGTGGGGTAAGGCAAACACCGGGTGAAGAGGGAATTGAGCCTTACTCAGAATCTCAAGGGTTTAGCACTATAGGCTCTCAGTCGATAAAACAGACAAACAAATTAGTTTAATCGATTTTAAAGAGATGTCGCTACGATGCTCCAAATCTAAAAGGCGGAAATACGAATTTGACAACTGTGAAATGTGGAGAAAACGAGGAGATACAATATTACCTGAATAAGAAATACGATGACTGGTTCTTTTACCACACTTTTGGGGGAGAAGAAACGTTAGTACAATTTGAACGTTTTCGGCAAATACATCGTATTGAATATTGCGTAATGTTTGTTAACTTATGTAAAGCTGATAAACAAAGCAAGATTAGTGTATTTCAAAATCAAAATTCTTAAGACTTTATCTGGGGGTAAGCTCCCGTTCTCCTTAGTACAGTATAGTATAGCATTAGTAATTGCAGTGCCACTCCGAGCTATAAATTGCAAAGAAATGAGATATAATTTGACAAGTCCCATGTACCTATAATTTCACTTGCATCCTTCAAAACTGGAACGCAATAATGCTCACATTGCTTACTGTTGCTACTAAAACTAAGTGGATACATAACATTTTGATCATTACAAAGTTTGAAAGAACGCTAGCACACAATTGTTTTCTACTTTGGTACCTTACACAGACGTGCATTATTGTTCTTGCTTGTTTCTGAGACTTGCGTGTTTGAGGTTTCTTGAGCTCTTCACAGACGTCAGTATAGATTACACCTATACGCAAAATCAATGCAAGGTCGGTCTTGGAACTTATTTTCATATTTTAAATTTTATTTATTAGATGTACAAAACAGTTTACATTCATTCCTTAACAAAAGCTTAAACATTATTACTAGTTTTACTCTAGAATGTAAACCTAAACATGTCCATACAGCATAACCAATCATGAGCAAACAATTTTGTTACAATTTATTAATAAAACGTACTTAATATATAAAAAAACTGTAACCTTCAATTAAATATAATTACTGTGACTATAACTATGAAAGAGAGAAACTGTGGTGCTTGTGGATTCGATTCCGAAGTCTTTTAACATTACTATCAAAAATATATCCATTTCTAAATCATCGCCAAGATCAGCCATAAGGTCATTGTAGGCCCGACACATTTTCGTCAAAGGGTTGTAAAAAGAAGTATTATTAGTATAAACCATTTAAACATTCAATACGAAAGGTCTAGGAAGGCGTCGTGGATTGTTTATGATGTTAATAATGAATACTTGATGTTCTGTTTACAACTTAGCCTTTACTTTATATAGTCTTCCTTCTTCACAGTGCAGCCCCCGATCAGAGGAAATCTTATTGCTTTGGCGTAGTGGAATTGTGTCTATTACTGATGTTTTAGGGAGGCACCACACTTATACACAACATTGACATGAACCGGTTAGAAAAAGCTTTGTATCCAAGCAATACGAGTGAACCGTTGTGCGTTTCGCGTGTGTTCAGTCGGGTTATTGCGTGAACATAAATATAAATCTACACACACCGGCTCAAGCCGATTTCGCCTCGATAGGTGTAGTGCCTCCCTTATGACATGCATATATATATAGTAACACTGTAAAAAACAAGAACATGTCGACGGTTGGAATTAGGTAAGGTAAGGGGTTAAGCGAGAATTAGTTTGAGATACCTAGGTAACAAAATTTGTGAACAGTATTAGAAAAAACAGCAAATCCAGTTCACCGGTCTCGGTGACCTAACGGTTTGCATTGTATTGCTCTGGAAGTGGTGAACCCGAGTTCAATTCCCTATAATTCAACATTGCCCAGCAGTGGGGAATTTAATGGTATGACAATGTTGACAACATAATATGCGTTTTAGCTGTCAATATGTAACTAATAATATTGTTACGGTGTTGATAATACGTGTAATTGAAGATTAGTTATAAATGACATTGCTATATCTATATATTACCGAGACATATGTAAAAAAATAGTTATACTATTTATTTTTAATAGTAGTTGATATGTAAAAAAATTACTGTACGTAATTTGATCTTAAATAGACTTGTGGCTCCAACTAGCTGCCAAAGGCGCAAGGTGGTGTACTCTACAGTACCTACATATGTCCTCGATGACCTACATACATTCAACATTGTACTGAAACCGACAACACAGCGACCAGCGAACTCAGGTAGACACATGCATTAGTGCAATTGGATTGCCTCTCTCGCATCGCGAACAACAACAAAATATAAAAAAGTAAACCAGCTACGTTCCCACCATTGAAAAACAATCTCTGATCTACTTTTTCATTTTAGTCCTCTTTTTGGTTGCCGTGAATATTTAAAGTTATAGACTAAATATAGGAGAAAATGAAGATATTGGTTTTAGTAGGCTATGTCAATTGTATGTAGACATAAAGGTTTATCTTGTCATTAAGTCATTATAAGGTGATTGTAATTATGAATTCTGATAACTTAGAAAAAAGCTGCTGTTTGATACAGTTTAGTCGAGTATACCTAGGTACAGGCTTATACCTCTTAAATTATTAACTACTTAACCTCTAACCTTGTTATTTTCTTATTTAATGGAAAACTTAGTACGAAGAAGATACCGTCAGAGATCTCCTTAAAATGGTCAACGGTGCAGGAACTCTGTAGTGGGATTTAATTAAAATTATCCGTGGTTCTATTACGTTGCTTTTTCTACGTCGGTTAACGCGGTTTGCTTACGGGAATACGAGGAAATATTTTGTAAAATGCATTTTTCTTGACGAGAAACTTTTTTTTGAGTTCCTTAGCTATACAAAAGCTATACATAGCTTTAGAATGTACGTCTAACCTGCACATGGCAGTAGCATCGTCATAACTTTTCCGGTTTGTACACAAATTAAATTTTCCAACCTGAACTGCACTCTACATCTACTGGTATAGTAGTATCTTGTTTTCAAGTAGATATTACAATTTGAATATAGAAAACTCAGTGTTCTAATTTGGAATTCCAACGGTCCCCCAATTTGAATAAAGAACTAATGATCATCACAGAATCAGCCATTGGGATTACAGACAATGATATAGAGAAGAGACAACTAAGTTTATAGGGATGGCTGAACAGATAGGGTTGTATCGCTTGCATGTTTTTTTAAATGCGTCAGAAACTTACCGCTCAAACATTACAACAAATTTATTACCAGGTCATTTTAAAAGTTTGCCCAGGGAATTACGCCACCTTAACTGTTTCTGCCGTTCTGCTCACATTACTGCTTGGCTTTCAAGGGTAACGGAGCTGGCGAAATTACGGGACTTGCCAACTTGTCTCCTGGTGAAGGGCGCAGTGACAGTGCTCATCAGATCTTTGTAATTTACTCTGAGTAGCACGTTAACTGTTACGTATGTGATTATACATGTGAAAGTAACTCTGTTACTATAATTACTTTTATCTTTATAATACCTACCCATTACCTACTTATTACTTTGGATTTGCTTCATGTAGTTCGTGTTATTTTTATGACATTCATGTGACAAGAGCACTTTTGACGAATGTCACATGTGACTTTAGACCTTAGAGGATGGAAAAAAATAATGCATCATATACATATAACGTCTGATTTATATATGTCAACGTAACATGTCCTTTAGTTTCCATAGTCTAAGCTTTAGACCCTAAAGTCACATGTCATCCTCTAAAGGATGGAAAAAAATAAAGGAACTTTAGACCATATTTCTTGGTTATTAAAATCATTCGGAAACCGAGAAAAATATAAAAGAGAGGTGAATTCGACAAAAAGACCAAGAAATATCAGAGAAAAACGTGGAAGAGGAAAGGGGAGATCTATGCCCAAATAAGTTTCTTTGCTATTATACCAAATGATGAGACGATCAAGACGTGCGCCATGGTAAGCTAAACGTTTGTTCATAATAGTTGCAGTGCCACTCAGAGCTTTAAATCGCAAAGATCTGAGGGGCACCGCCACTGCGCCCGTCACCCTGAGATATATCTATATATCAGGTCCCATGTGCCAGTAGTTTCTCCAGCACCTTTACCTTTCAAAACCGGAATACAGTAATGCAGACATTACTGCTTAGCGGTAGAAATAGGCAAGGTGGCAATATTACCCTGGATGAACTATTTCACAAGAAGCTTTACTGTTACAAAAAGAAGTTGCCATTTTGCAGATGTGGCCAAGTATGCGATATGTAATTAAAGCGTGAAAGACAGACAGCGGGTGCGGGTCGAGCCGGGACCGCGGCGGGTCCAATTCCGTGTATTTACGCGCCCGCGCTCGGTGTGTTGTCGTCTCGCAGGCGCCCGCGCTCGGTGTGCTGTTGTCCCGCACGCGCCCACTCTCAGTTTGTTGTCGTCCTGCACGCGCCCGCGCTCGGTATGTTGTCGTCCCGCACGCGTCCACTCTCAGTGGTGTGTTGTCGTCCTGCACGCGCCCGCGCTCGGTATGTTGTCGTCCCGCACGCGCCCGAGCTTGGTGTGCTGTCATCCATATAAATACACGGAATCAGACCCGCCACGGTCCCGACCCCATCCTCGCCTGACCAACACATGCTCTCAGTGTGTTTCACGCTTAAAACTATCCTAATCCTGTATAATGTTTGTATATAATACGATCGTGTATTGTAGTTGATAAGCACTTGTTCCAATATTACATAAGACAGGTTTTAATCCCCCTTCCTTACTTGTTTGTTTTCATACGCAACTTCAAATTCATAACATAAATTGTTGTTTCAGTACAGGTAAAACATAATGCTATCATCATAAATGTGGTGAGGGTTGAAAGCATGCTGAAATATTCAGGAACAGTCATTATCCGCCTTGACGTCTTAGCTTCTAACTTGAAGTCGTTATGTGGTAGGTACTAGGAGTTTTCGAAAGACATAAAGCACTTCCATAAACTAAGTCACATCTGAATGGAGGACAGGAGAACTAAAAGTCAATGTTATTTAACTTTGAAAGTTATTAATATTGATTGTAGGGTAGTAAAACGTCGTAATATTAAATATTACAATATTACTACCTGAAATGACTCCACTAGTTTGGTAAAATTATTAAATACTGTAAGGGCAGATTAGCGACTCTGTCCTTACAGGATGTAACCTCGTGATGGCGACGCGGTTACCAGTATTACGAGGGTGTTCTCTGATTAGTTGTTGGAATTAAAAATGTTATTAGTTTAAAAGTAAGTAATGTTGTTTAATTGTAAATGGAAATGTAAAATAAAGTGTTGAAAATATTTTAAATATGTTAATGTTAAATATCAAATGTTAAACAAGGTGTTGGTAACTAACTAGCTAAAAATATAATAAAATGTCATAATACGTTTACCACGTCAACAAAATAACCAGAACTAACACATCTTACTACAGCAAAATAAAACTTGAACTAGACGTCTACGCAGCAAATCAAAGGTCAATGTTCAAAAAATGTGTCAAAGTTCGTAAACAGACAAATTACTTCGGTCTGACAGGATTGGAACCTGCATCCAGTATCATATCATAGCGATCACTCTATCAAATGAGCGACAGGTCGTCTCAGCAGATCTTACGAATTTTTTTATAACGCATAAAAATTTTATAGACCTTTATTCTTGGGTTACAGTTACGAGTACATTGCGTACAATATCGAAAAGTGACAGTTGATAGTGAATGTTCTGTATGATAGGGTGATAGAAACATTCAACGCCATGGACTGCATTGTACAGCAGCAGTAAAACTTCTTGTGAAAGAGTGGAGTGTCATCTTACCTATTTCTACAGGTCGGCTATCGTTATACCAGCTTGGTTCTCGTGGTACTCATATTGAACCACTCTGCAAGGTTTTGGAGCCATTATGTGCTTTTTTTACGACCACGTCTTCTGCGTAATCATATATAATTTGTAAGGCGGATGTGCACCATGATTGTTATTAACCTCTACCTGAACGTCGTAGTCTTTGTACCTTTGTAGGATATTCGCTTTGAAACGTTGAGTACCTTTTGGTTTACGTTGCAGCAATGTGCAAGTTATGTAGTAGTGGTACATATCACACTGTTAATACAATAGTGTATTAACTCAAAAAGTATATTTTCTCAGAATCGACGAAAAATGTAATGTGTAATGTATAAGTTATCTGTAAATTTATGTATAAGTTATTTCCTACTTGCCCAATATTGCATATTTAAAAAGAAAAAAGAAAAGATAGTTTCGTATTCTTGAATAAGGACAATTTTAGCCAGAATTAGCTCACATAAAGCGTTAGTTAAGTAGACATCTTTTAGTTGTTTTTTACAATATTCTAACGACGGTATTATTGACGTGTAGAGAATCAAATTTTACGTTCAATAATGGTATAATCTTGAATTTCACATATTTTGAGTTATAACACTATTGTAATAGCAGTACGATATACGAAGATAATAATTTAACATAAAATCCTATCGACGGAGAAGTGGCAAAACCTCCAAACATATAATTTGTCTTTTTTATAGCTCGATTTTCCATTCTATTGCCTTTAGTACAGAAATAAACGTTTCGTTATTGTATGTCTATCCATAAACTGGATTACAGTAAAGTGTGTTTATAAATTAACACTTTTAAAACAAAGTACAAGAAATCGACTTCAAAAAAACGAGTATGTTCTTGATTCGACTAACACTTTTTATTTATAATAAATAAATATTAAACAACATCACATATGTTGATCTGATCCCAAAGTAAGTACCTAAAGCGCTTGTGTTATGAAAATTGGAAACGACGAAAAAAAATTCCAACTCTAAGATGGCACCTACTTTCCGCTAACCGATTTCAATAAATCTTGGCAAATAGATGTAATTTCACGTACTTTTCAGGGCCTTTTTTTTATGAAAAAGTTATTTATACGAAAGTTGTATTTTATATTATTCGTTGTCTCAATAAATTCTGACACTTCCACGTTGACATGTACGCGTGTAAATTCAAATTGCGAAGAAAACGGTCCATAGTCCAAACTGTAAAAGAAAAACATTTGTAACTCAGATATACGTTTATAGGTAAATATTAATGATCGATAAATAGTTCCGATCAATGTATAAATATAAGTTTTATGCCTTAGAAGCGGTGCCAAATTTGTCAGTTCCTCTTTAGACATTCCTGCCAAAATCTGATTTCAAAATAGTGGTCGGAATATTCACAAAATGGTTGCATACTTTGCCAAATCACGTTGTCTGTCTTTTCTATTACATTCGACCAGAAATAGAGCGAGCTTTCGGAATTGGTTTTAGGCAAGTAAAGATTTGTAAATGGCAATGAATTCGGCTCTTTAGGTTAATATTTGACTTCAAAGTTTAAAATAAGCAAGTTTCAGAAAAGGCTGGTAAATGTAATCCATTATAATTGGACATGTAATCGGATCACACATAACAATTTTCAGAGAAATATTTTTGTGATTAGTTCGACTACTTACATTATTTAATTTCTGTTTTTAAAAATAAATATTTCAATTATATATTTTTTTTATTCAAACCGTGGTAGCCTAATGGTTTGACCTACTGCCTCTGAAGCAGAAGTCGCGTGTTCGAATCTGGGCTCGCACCTCCGAGTTTTCGGAATTGATGTGATTTGAAATTTACCATGAGGTTTTCGGCGAAGAAAAACATCATAAGGAAACTTCTTTTTATAATATCAAGTAACGGGACGAACAAGTCGTGGTAAGCTACACGCCTGTCCATAACAGTTACAGTGCCACTCAGAACTTTAATCTGAGGGGCCACTGCCACTGCGCCCGACACTCTGAGACATAAGTAGACAAGTCCTATGTGCCTGTAATTTCACTAGCACCCTTATACTTCAAAACTGCAACACAGTAATGCAGGGAATACTGCTTGGCGGAGGAAATAGCTAAGGTAGCAGTACTTCCCTGGGCGAACCCTTTCACAAGGAGCTCTACTGCTACTACTTGAAAGTCTAACAAGGTTCATAATTCTCGGAAAATGTCTGAAGTCCTCAACCTGTGAATGTGTGTGATAGTGTGAATGACCTTAAACCTCGCCTCTGAGGAGACCCGTGCCTAACAGCGGGACGTATAAATGGGTCGATGATGGTAACACGTTTTATTTAATCAACTTTTCGTCAATATTCTTCCGATTCGTTTTAGCTATAACATTTGCGATTAGACCACGACAGTCGTAACTTCTGATGTTACAAAGGTGTGCCCGCGATTTTCATTACTTTATTGTCGCTTTACGGAAATTCTAACTGTATTTTTTAAATTAACTTATTTCATTGTAACTATTGACCTACTAACAAAATGGACGTCGGGTCTGCGCTTAAAGCTGTCCGAACCAAAAGAGAAGCAATTCGCAAAAAGACGAATAATCGCACGTCAGACCGACACGACAACGCGCTTGTCAATCATGCTATACTGTATAATAAAAACTTGTAAAAATTACTCGAGTAAAGCTAAAAAACAGGATGGTGCAATGATATTGTACTGGATGGTGTATCATATTCTCAGTAAGTAGCAAAATGTTGTTTTTTATATATACTTATATAAAAATGTAAGTGCACATAATTATGACCTCCATCTCACCTGATGAAAAGTGACGATGAGGTTGACGATGGAGCGTGCACACCTAAATAATACCTATTCACTCTCGCCTTGAAAAGGTCCAAGTTATAAAGTTCAGGGAACAAGACTGCAGGCAGGGAATTCCACTTCATGGCCGTTCGCCATATAAATGTGGTAGGGTGACGCTTCGTAAGAATCTTTGGAATATCCACAATGGGTGGGGGTATAATACGTAAGTGCGAATGCCGATAGTGCGAAGATGGTTGCGCGAAAACTTAAATGCGCGATAGTTTATTTGCGCGCATGGTCAATTCCGCGAAAACATAAATGCGCGATAGGTAATTTGCGCGAATGGTCAGTTGCGTGAAAGCTTGAATGCGCGATAGTTCATTGGCGCGAATGACGACAGCACGAAGACAGATTTGCGAAAACTGGAAGGCAAGTTAATTGTTCACTGTGGTTGTCAAGTATTAAATAATATAAATTAGTTCTTTGAATTTCCCAATATATTCATATAATATGGTCTTGAATATTCTGGCTCGTCAATATTGGAATAATTCCACGAAACTTGCGCCTAACTAAATACTCGTATATTATGTATACTAAGTATTTAGTTTGGTGTGCTGTGTAAGGAAAACACCACGTGTAAGCTTCTTGCAAGGGGTACCGTTTTCCCTTATTCTGCACACACACTCAATACAAACGTGCTAATTCGCAGGAAATAATGATCGTGTTGCGGAGTCTTGACTTAAAGGCTCCCACTTTAACTTGCATATTTGATTAGTTTGCAATGTTGGCAATTAATAGAAACAATAGAAAGTCGTGCGCCTGATGATTTGCGACATGTCTGTCCATAGCAGTTCCGGTGCCATTTAGAGCTCTAACTGCAAAGATCTGAGTAGCACCGCCAAAGCTTCCGTCATACTGAGACATAAGTTGACAAGTCACATGTGCCTGTAATTTTAACAGACTTTAAAAAAGGACGAGGTTTTCAATGTTTTTTTTTTGTATGTATGTTACGCTATAACTGTAACTCAAATTATGAACAGATTTTGAAGATTCTTTTTTATTGGAAAGAGGGTACCCCAGTATTGATCCTATTTAAATTTAAAGAAAATATTCCATCTCTACGCGTGGTAAAGTAGATCATGAATTCGGTTTGGTGCACTTTCCGGTAATGGACTTCAATAAAACTTGGCAAATAGATATAATTCCCCGAAACTTTGAGGTTGGTTTTTTTGGCACTCTGTACTGAAATTGTGGTAATAATGCTTACACTTCTTAAGGTAAGGTGGCAATACTCCGGACGAACACTTTCACATTCTACTGCTACGAAAATAATTATATGAATTTAATTTCAAGTACAGTGGAACAAATAAGGCCTATTTCCAGTATTTCTAAGAAACACAATTACGATTTATCGAATCCGTAGCAAAGTTTCGCTATAACTTATCCGACATTGAAGAACGTTTAATAAATATTATTCTGTACACCCGACCCAACGTGACATGTAGAAAATGTATTTCCTCTTGGACTTTGAGTCTGGGAAAGTTCCGGATGAGTTTGCGAGAATCAAAAAATGTACTCCCTTTTACTGTAGATAAAAATAAAAAAGTAAAAGTATATTGTTGAGTAAATTGGAGGTCATAATGCAAAAATCAATCAACCGCCATTATACTTTTGCTACGTGTAGTTGCAGTAGAGCTCCTTGTGAAAGAGTACGTCCATGAAAGTACGACCACCTGACTAATTTTTGCTGCCAAGCAGTAATATGAGCATTACTTTGTATCGGTTTTGAAGGGTTCTGGTGAAATTACAGGCATAAGTGACTTGTCAACTTACGTCTCAGGACGACGGGCGCAGTGGCAGTGCCTCTCAGATGTTTGCGATCTAAAGCTCTGAGTGGCACTCCAATTCTTAAGCGTGAAACACACAGAGAGCGGGTGCGGGTAGAGCGCGAGTCGGGACCGCGGCGGGTCTAAAGACTCGACCCGCACCCGCTTTTGGTGTATTGGAACACCTCTATGGTTTGTTCTGTATTCTCTATGTTAACTTACCGTAATGTCACTCTTGTGTCCTGTCATCCATCCTAGAGTTGTGTCTTGTAATTTAAGTATTAAGTTGTGTTCTGCCCGGATAAACAGTCCTTATATAAAGTGAACAAGTATATATCTAATTCCGCTGCCGCCTCTCTCACTCATTCGTCCACCACAACCACAACAGACAGGTGTTTCACGCTTCACGGACAGGACTGTCGCTTACCACCAGGCGCACGACTAGGCGCACGACTAGTTCGTTATGTAAATATGTCGTACTCGCTTATTTTGATCTGTGTACCTAACTCTGAACCATTTTGTGTGTTCGATAATTTCTGCATAGTACCTTTGGCAAGTGTTGTTTTTGTTATTATATGAAACTTCTGCATCTTTAAAGCTAATACTGCACTCAAATGGTATATGACATTCACTTCTAGCCAAATGTATGCTCCAGGCAGAGTAAGTAAAAACAAACGAAGCAAAAAACATTAATTCTTTCGGCATTAACTCCGAGTTCTAATTAGTGGTGCTCACAATAGATCATTAGCTGGTAGATGTAATAAAGGGCTGCAGAGGCCCTGAATAAGCTACCCTTATCATAATGGTAATAATGTTGTATTGTTGTGTTGTAACACATACACAATTGGTATATCTGAAAACAGGCATTCATAATACAC
>NW_020653337.1:5635333-5654106 GCF_003589595.1 Hyposmocoma kahamanoa
TAAAAAGTCGTTGAAAAACCAAATACAAAGACACGACGCAAGCACATAGAAAAATTCGTGAGGTCCGCTGGTGCGTTCCGTTGCTTAGTTGGTATAGCATCGGACACGATAAACTAGAAGACGTCGGTTCGAATCCGGCCGGATCGAAGGATTTTTCTCTGAGTGTTCGATCTTTGTATTAATAATTATAACAAACTAGTGGAGTAATTTCCCAAAAAAATAATTGAATATCAATTCAATAAAAATTTAAAAGATTATTATCATTATTCCGTGTCCCTTCTTGTATTTATATGTAGACATTTATCGACACATTTGGAACATCCTATTCCGACCATTGTTGATAAAGTCTCAGAAGACTTGATTCCGCAGGTAATAGTGCTCTTCCCGCGTTACCAAAACGTTGGGTAGGAAGGAGCATTATAATTAAAAACTTGATAGAAGATATGGGACTGTATGTTTTCTGATGTTGCAACCGGCAACCCATGTCGTGACAAAAACGTAATCTGTCATTCTACTGAAATGGTGTGGCAACCCTATGTGCGAGGGATTGACTAGCCAGAATTCATTAAAGCCTGGCTTTTCAGTTAGCCCGTTATTTTTGCCGCAAATAGCTGTTGGACGAAGTCGACTTTTATTTGTTCACACTAACGAAGTATTTTGCGCAGCTTCGTCTTCTCAATTAAAACTGTTGACTATTAACGGAATTTAGCAATAATTGACTATAACTAACTCTACATTTAATATTTGAATTTTTTTTATAGTACCAAGTAGCGACACGCCTATCCATAACAGATGCAGTGCCATTCAGAGCTCTAAATCGCAAATATGTTATCGGCACTGCCATTGTGCCCGTTACCCTGAGACATAATTTAACAAGTCCCATGTGTCTGTAATTTCACCAGCACCCCTACCCTTCAAAACCGGAACGCAGTAATGTTCACATTACTGCTTGGCGGCAGAAATAGGTAAGGCAGCAGTACTTTCCTGGACGAACTCTTTCACAAGGAGCTTTACTTCTACTACGGTAACCTATCACAAACTCGAAAATTTTTTGTTTGAATTTTTTTACACCGAATTATAACGAAACAGTTGTTCTTTCAGGGTATGTTGAATGTTTATCTCAAAGACACGATTAGGTTCGGTTAGGTTAAGTTAAGTTAGGTTTAAACGAAAAAACATTTTCTTCTCAAAATTACTTACAAGGTTATGAAATTTCGATCAAACGTTATTTCTGGAAAATGTCATTTCAGACTACTGATAGGTAATCGCTATTACAATTCATATGTTGGGCAAGATACTTGGCAGCTCTTGGGTTGTCCCAGTCGCAAATTTTTTTGTACATGATTTTGTGGTAAGAAAGGGCTCTTAATCTTCACGCTTCAAGTTGTATGATCGTGATTCTCACATCAATAGAAGGTGATGTGGCATAAGAACCGACACCACACGGTATGAACTTGAAATTGTTAAAAAGATTCTGTATTTCCAATTCAGTGGCCCTACGAAAGTAAACCTGAACAAAAGCCCTTAATTATAATAAGCCATTCTTATTTATAATTATTGCGATGACGTGGAGGGATTACGCAAATGAAATACGTAATTCTCGAAAATCCATTCAAAATTGATGGATGGATTTAACTGCCTACGTGGCCGAACAGTTACCATGCTGGTTTGCCACGAAGAGGTCCCGGACTCGATTCCCGGGCCGACGTCAAATATTTGTAAAGCCTACATTTATCTCACGTTGGGTATAATTTGTGGTTGTCTATGTGTATGTCCATGGTGGCACCCGCGACAAAGGATTTCCTTTATGCGGGGTTATGAGTGTGCGTTATTTATTTATTTTTAGCCATTTTAGCTGTGTTACATTATGCAACTTCAATATGCAAAATAAGTTTTTATTTGGATAGGCCAGTACACGGATAATGTTGTGTAGGTTCTTAGGTTTTTGTTATTGCTACATCACAGATTTAAAATCGTGTATTTAGTTTTTTTTAAATAAAAACTCAACTGTAAATAAAAAGTTTTATATATCAAATATCTGTGTCATTTCTAATTGTGTAAGCGATTCATAATTCATATCAGATTTCATTTATAGAAGCACAACTTACATTGAAGTTAACGTTTTGCTACCCATTAATAAGTATATTTTAATAATTATTATTTTAACAGTACGTTGACAAACGTCATTCAACTCCGGGTTTTATTGTCACTTCTTCTCCGGCCAGACTTTGGAACCCACTTCCTATTACTATTCTAGAAAGCTAATCGTTAGCTATTTACTAAAAGAGTGTCAAGGAGCACTATTTATCCATTGTTTCATCCTATTTTTTTGAGACCAAGTTTCGGGACGAACAAGTGCCATGTGCCTGTAAATTCACCAGCAAGGTTGAAGGGTAATCAAAACCGAAATACAGTAATGCTCACTTTGCTGCTTGACGGCAAAAATAGGTAAGGTGGCAGTACTTGCCTGGATGAACTCTTTCACAAGGAGGTATACTAATACTAAAAAATTTATAAGTATTATATTATGAAATATGTATTTATCTAACTATGTAGTTCATTGACTTACAGTTATATGGACGTCGGGTCCGCGCTAAAAGGTGTCCGAACTTATAGGGCGTTAAAATCGTATACATAGCGTCATTCACGCTTTAATCTTCGTTTGTTCGACTGACAGCGAAGCAAGCAAAATTAGACAGTACTGCGATGACATTACAATTTAAATTCAACGTTTTAGCTTTTTCATATTCCTTTACATGTCACTACGTTTAAATAGGTTGACTTGGGACATTTTTTTCGTGGTTTTTGTATTAGACCCGTCGTCCATTTATTTGTAAGTCAATGATGTAGTTTATAATAATTTTATCTGCACACATACCACAAACCCTCTATGATGTGTTCAAAAACCGCAAATTACGACCAGCAAAAGATAAGCTATTTTTAACCGACTTCAAAAAAGGAGGAGGTTCTCAATTCGACTGTTTTTTTTTGTATGTATGTTACGCGATAACTCCAGTGTTTATGAACCGATTTTCATGATTATTTTTTTGTTGGAAAGGGGGTACTTCCATAGTGGTCCCATTTCATTTTGAAGAAAATCATCCACCTCTAAGGGTGGCTGTTCACGCATGAATGAAATTTCACGCATGAAATTTTTATAAATAGCGCTTAAAATTTACTAAGGAGCAATTATTTTAATGGTTGATTTTGCCATTTCTCCAATTCAAGGCGTTTTTCTCTCAATATACTTACTTTGAGTAGTGAGAACCGATTTTTATTATCTCCAGTGTCAAGTCCTGTGTAGTGGCGAACTAGGGGATATTTCAATAAAACTTAGCAAATAGACGTAATTCCACGTACTTTTGAGGTAGGTTTTTTTAATACTCTGTACTGAGATTATGTTACAATAAATTTCTTTATTTTATCTGTGAAAATGTTATTATTGCTTCATAATAACATCGAATTCGATTTTATTATTACACTCAAATTTCGAACATCTCTGAAAAACATAATGATGTTTGATGACTCGCCTATCGGCTCGTTTCATGTAAACATCACACGAACCCTCACTCGTATTTTAATGCCTTTCATTATATAACAGTCGCATAAACTACTATAATGTTATTGATTTTTTTATTACATAACTTTTATTTTGTTGTGCACGTAAACACGTTATAGTAATTATTGTGTTCTGTATTTAGATCTGCAGGGAGAATTTTTTTTAGAAATAAATTTGGCGGTTTATTCGCTTTTGCCTTTTTACTAAATGTGATTTGTGCTTTCCTGTGCAACAAATGATTATAAGAAAACCATTAGGTGCACTGAAAAACATTTATTTCTTTTTTTTTTTGACCCCCAACGTATAAAGAGGCGCTCTAACGCTCACGTGGAGCTAGTGATGGTCGACAATCGGCTGACTGCCACAAGGTACATCGAAGAAATGAACTGCAGCATCATTTTAACTTCCTCCGTGGCCGAACGGTTATCACACCGGACTGCCACGCAGAGGTCAAAGGTTCGGTACCCGGGCCGGGAGAAATATTTGTGTGGCCTACATTTATTTCTCTCGTGAGTTTGGGTGTGATTTGTGGTTGTTTATGTGTGTGTCCATAGCACCCGCGACACAGGGTTTTTCCTAGTGCGGGGCTATGTTGTGTGTGTGCGTTATTATTATTATATGTTATGCCATATTCGAAGTCCATTGGACACGAACAATTAACTCCTTTGATGATGCATGAGGTTGGTATTCATTTTGTATAAAATATGTGCGCATTTGACCTCCATCTCACATAATAGAAAGTGTCGATGAAGAGATGAAGAGGTCGACAATGTAGCATGCACACCTAAATAACGCCTATTCACTCTCGCCTTGAAAATACCCAAGTTATAGCGTTCGAGCAATAAGTCTGCTGGTAGAGAATTCTACTCCTTAGCCGTTCACCATATAAATGTGGAAGCGAAATGCTTCGTGTGAATCTTTTGTGTATCCACAACATAGGGGTGAAATCCCAAACCACGTTTAGTCACCCGATGACAGGAGTGCTCGATATATATCGATATTAAAAAAGTATCGATATATGCCCTTGATGTATCGAAACGAAACGCACTTCGAGCGCTGATTCACTGGTCATCCGTTAGTGTAACGTAGTGGTTATATTCTCATTGGCTGGCCGCGCACACATAATAATATTGACAATAATATTGCTTGTGTGTGGGCGATATTGTTGGGTTGGGGACATACATGAAATTGGATTGTCATTTTTTTTTATAACATCCAGTGACGGGACGAACACGTCGTGTGCGTGATGGTAAGCTACACGCCTGTCCGTGATAGTTACAGTGCCACTAAGGGCTTTAAATTGTAAAGATTTGAGGAGCAGTACCACTGCGCCCGTCACCCTGAGACATAAATTGACAAGTCCCAAGTACCTGTAATTTCACCAGCACCCGGAACACAATAATGCTGATATTACTGCTTGACGGCAGTAATGTATAAGGTGGCAGTACTACCCTAAACGAACTCTTTCACAAGGAGCTCTTCTGCTAAACAAACAACTTTACGGCGGTGTTCAAGGCTCTGCAGCTGCTTCGTTTCTACTAAAACCGAATTACCAATAAGCCTCTTGACACGGCTTATACTGGTTTCAAGGTAGCCTATAATAATAATAATAATAACGCAACACACTCATAGTCCCGCACCAGGGAAACCCTGTATCGCGGGTGCCATGGACACACACATAGACGCCCAAACTTGCGAGAGAAATAAATGTAAGCCATACACATACTTCTCCCGGCCGGGGAATCAAACCCAGGACCTCTGCGTGGCAGTCCGGCATGGTAACCGTTCGGCCACGGAGGCAGTATTGTTATTTCGGAGAACCTTCCCATTTTAAAAATGTAGTAGCCAGGTCGTAGCCCGAATCTAAACCCGATAGAGCACGTACTTAAAAGAAAGGTAAAGTTCCCAGCTCGCCTCAAATGCTTAATGAGCACGGAGTCGAACTGTAGCTCTAGTCGCTGGGAAAATGTTCTTCAAATTGATGTCAGAAACACCGTTGCAAGCACGCCGATCTGGCGTGCAGGCTATAATTAGAGCAAGAGGAGGAAACACAAGGTACTACAAGGTATGGACAATAAAGTTTGCTGTCTTATAATTTTCTATTGTTTTACAATTTCATATTCGAAAATCGTTTCTTTTTGTGTAAAGTTGTTGTACGAAGAATATAAAAATGTAAAAAACATAAAATGACACAAAAACTGCCTCTGTGGCCGAATGGTTATCATGCGGAGATCCCAGGTTCGATTCCGGGCCGGGAGAAATATTCGTATGGCCTACATGTATTTCTCTCGTGAGTTTGGGTGCAATTTGTGTGTCTGTGGCACCCGCGACACAAGGCTATTTTGAGTATGTGCGTTATAATTATTATTATTATTACATATAATTGTACCTAGATTTTATTTAGTGAAGAGTGATCACGTTTCCGTGCCGGTGTGTTCATATTGCAAACCGTTGGTGGTGAAAATACTTCAAATATTAGAAGATATTTTAAAACAAACTTTTTCTGTATAACTTTGCCCTAATATCAAGTTAATCGAAATCGCGAGCTGTTTATTTTTTGATTCAGTATCTGTCCTGATTTGTTTCCCCAGTGAGTGGGTGTTTAAACATTACTGTGAAGTGTAAAGTGTGTTCGCTCGGTCGGCATAGTTGGCAAAAAATGTAGGCGTTGAAGACAGAATGTCGGCGAAAATGGCCGGCAAAATTTACATCTATACAAGTTTATGTTTTTGTAGCCGCTATGAATTACACTGGTTTTGATTTTAAATCAATAATGACTTATTAAGTCGAGGTATTTCAATGCGGGCCTACATTTATGTGAACTCGCTGACAGTTAATACGCATAAAATAAGAACAGGCGGAGAAAATTTGACACAAATCCGACGTCGAGAAACGCCCGATGGTGACTGACGGGGCAGCCGGCAGCGCGGCGTGTCATATGCAAATTTTGGGATAAATATGATTTTAATAACTTCAGTTAAAAACCAAAATTTAACCGGTTCCTGTAGTACTTAAAGAGAAATATCTTCATACAAAAAAAAATTATATGCAAAATTAGATATTTTTTCTTAAATAATTCGTTTTAAATTTTTATTTTACTCTGTTTTCAAGATTTTATATGATCGAGTAAAGTACATCCTATATATGTAACAAATTAACATATTCTTTTATCCATCAGGGTATCGTATATTTGGCAGTAAATACCTAAACAATTTGATGTAGCAAAACAGTTTCTCCCGCTTCTTCTTTGGTAACTCGCCTTAAGGTTACAATATAACACCTAATCTCACAATCTTATATCACTTTTAAGTAATGTGGATCAGCGAGACTCCTAGCATAAGTACTTTTACTTAAAAGGAGTTTCAAACCCTGAATTGTAAGCATAAATACTTTTAAATAAACATTAAAAAAATATATTCATAAGTTAGTTTGTCTGTGTGCCATAAGCATATTGACAGATACATAAACTTCAAACTTGTGATTTCCCTCTTTATGCGTCGGGGATTAAAAAGACCCCTCTTTTTAAGCTATAAGTATTTTATTATACCAAGTGACGGTACGAACCAATCGTGGGCCTGATGGTAAGCGACACGGCTGTCCATAACAGTTGCAGTGCCACTTAGAGCTTTTAATGGCAAAGATCTTAGGGGTACCGCCCCTGAAACTTATGTGCCTGTAATTTCACCAGCTGTCTTACTTTTCCATACCGGTACGCAGTAATGCTCCATTACTGCTTGGCGGCAGAAATAGGTAAGGTGGTACTACCCTGGACGAACTATTTCACAAGAAGCTCTACTGTTACTATAGAAACCTTTGTCTTTGTGTTTGTCTGTATGTCTGCTGTAGCGATATCTACTCCGTACACTTCTGCTCCACCAGTTGTCAGAAATAGGTGCCCTGGTGTCGAGTTTCGGACACAGTCCGTAATACCGTGCCATACCGTACCTTGGGGCACTATTCTTAAAAAGCAGTACTGTACGCTTAATACTCAGGTTTTTACACTTTGAAGTGCGTGAATAAACCGTTACTTTTGTCGATAGTATTTCATTATGAATACAATTCCGAGATTTAAACGTGTTCAATTATAAAAACTAACCAATTTTATCTTTACCAAACTTGAAGATCATTGTTGAAACTTCGCTCATTAAAAACTAATTACAAATCGTCCCGATGGGATTCCTGTCTGCTTCGTTTTAATTAATTGTTCGCGTATCCTTCTCCCTAGGGTGTTACATTGGGCAATTTGGGAGCAATCAATAAATAAATCGTGTTTTAAATGTGATATAAATCTTGCATCCATATGTTTGAAATGTGGGCGGTAAGACCAATTTGGGAAATAAACTTGTGACCATCATCATTCCATCTTTTTAATAGCTCTTTCGTTTCAAGAATTCATGGGAGTGACCATGGATCCTACAAACATGAGGACAGTAAAGGAAAAAGGAATTCGAGAACAATTCAAAATAAGTGGTCAGGAAGCAGAAAAGAGGATCATTCCACTTTTTTAAACTTTTCTAAATTGATTCTGGTCTGGCATTCTTTGTAGTTCCGCGGAGTTGATTTCGTTACTACGATACACGGAATCCTATACTTTGAGACCTGGTAATTGGTTATCTGGCACATTTTTATTATTATTTGAGAGAAGTCACGTTATACTGTTTTGATTTCTAGTATACTAATTTAGATAAAGGTTTGAAACCATTACGGGCTTTATTGATATTACAAAGGAATAGCAATTGTAAAAAGAATTAATTCATCATCATACCGGTGTACGGGACACTTCTTAGGAGAGGGTTTGGGCCATATTATCCCCCTTTTGGGGACTTTACATATTTCCAAAGGTTGTGATCGCTCTTCGACGTTCTCATATCATTAGGATGGATGGATAATCAACGTGCTCTTGAGTGGAGACTACGACGCCGTCTGGCCAGATGGAGTAACTATCTGCGAAAGCCTGTGGCAAGTGGAAAATGGCGCGCATTGGGAGAGGTTTATGTTCAACAGCGGACTGCGATAGGCTAATAATGATGAATAATCAACCAGCGAGTAGTAGAGCTCCTTAAACTACCGCCACTATATCCTTTGTGGTGAAACTATCAAGGTGAAACTACAAGCACAACTTCATGTCTCATGGTGACGGACGCAGTGGCAGTACCTCTAAGATCTTTGTGATTATGAGTGACACTGCAACTGTTATGGACAGGCATATCACCAGGTACACGACTTGTTCGCCCTTTCACTTGATATAATAAAAAAACGTTAAAAACAATTGTATTGCAGGTCTTATCTTTGGTATAATAAAGCCACATGTGATCAAACGACCAAAAGTGCTTTTATCACATGAAAGTGATAAAAATAATACGAATTACGAATATGTGATTTATAACTCTCCTATTTAAGCATAAAAATTTTACTGATCTTATCTGAAAGTTGTCGTTTTGCACATACGGCCTTATTACAACAAGGTTGCGATATTTATAGATCGTATTCCATTATAAAGTAATTAGTTTCCATTAATATTTCCATTCTAAAACATAAGTATTCCAGAATAACTTGTTTATTTATGTCAAATTGAAATTGATTATTTCATAAAAAATTTGAAAAGATAGAAATATAAGAAAAGAGGTTCTCGATTCGACTGTACTTTTTGTTGTGTGTATGTAATGCGATTACTCGTCACATTTGTGAACCGATTTTGATGATTCTATTTTGCTCGAAAGGGGTACTTCAGTATTGGTCCCATTGAAATTTGAAGAAAATATTCCACCTCTAAGGTTAGCAAACTAGGGGATGAATCCGGTTTTGCGCACTTTCCGGTACCCGATTTCAATAAAACTTAGCAAATAGTAAAATTCCACGATCTTTTAATTCGGTTCGTTTTTATAAAAACGTTTATTATTTACAAAACTTGTCACTTTTCAGACTTGACCTTGTTACACTAGGTGCACTTTTAATTTGGTAGTTTGGCCTGAGTCCTATACTCGGCAGTGTATAAAGTCGCGCTGATAATTCATAGTTGGCAGGCCGCAGTGGGAGATAGTAGGAATCATTTTCACACAAGCATTTTCTATACACGTCTCGTATTTTTGTACACGTCCGAGACGGCATTGTTGTCCGGGACATGTGTGGCCGGCAAAAACACGAAAATTGCCACCCTCCGCAGATTACCTACCAACCCCGAAGAAAAGAGGGCCAATAAACTTTTTTCATATCGCCACACCACGTGTCGTCTGACGTGTCCTTTATTGCCCCAATAATGTCGTCTAGGAAATAACGTTGTTTCTATATTTTAGAGTTAATGCTGGTAGACTATAGTAGTATGCTAATGTCATCATAATGTGTAATCTCCTCTTTCGTGGCGGCGATGTAGGCACGCTCTCCTCCCGACGCCGAAGCGTCACTTTAGTTTCCAGAAACCTACGAGTCTGGAGGGACCGGAAAATATCTATCTCATTCTCTACTAGCTGTCCTAGTGCCGGAGATGTCGGTCGCAGTGTCCTGCGACAATGTCCAGACGTAGCTTCCGACTTAAAGGCAACATGGGTCCCGAGCGTCTCCTCGCCTTAGGCCCTCGTCTGGATCGCTACTAAGACGCGTTAGCTGAGCGCGGGATGATCGCCCTGGCTACATGTTACCGGAATAGCCGCACATGTTCATCCCTACAGCTAACCACTAACCCCGCCGAGTCCATACCTATGTTCGGGTCCGCCAAAGACGCACGTGAAGGTGTATCACTGGCGGAAGGATTGGCCCGGACGCCCGCCCTCTCCTGGTCTTACCGAGGAGCCCGTGGTCTCCCCAGACCTCTTTGTTCGGTAGATGGAGATATGTTGGAGAGAGCATCCCCTTCTTTCCATTTAAGTTTTGATTATAGTGACCCTCCCTAAGGACCCTTGTCCTTCTCGTATACCCATACGAGAAGGACACTATAAACCGTGCGTGCACAGGAACCTTCTAAGTTCAGGTTCTGATGTTAGAGAGAACAGTAGAGTAATCCTTGTTCGTCCAGAGAAATACTGCCACCTTACCTTATTCTGCCTGCCGCCAAGCAATAATGTAAGCATAACTCCGTTCGGGTTTTGAAGGGTAAGGGTCCTGGCGAAATTACAAACACATGGTATTTATCAACTTATGTCTCAGGCTAACGGGCGCAATGAGTGGTACTGCAACTGCTATGGACAGGCGTGTCGCAAGAATGTTTTTCGTCTCTTGACTTGGTATCATAAAAAAAGAGCAGCGACGTAGTGAAGTACAAGTACTGGTCAGTGTCCATTCGGACCAGTCGGACGTCGTGGGTATCGCTAGAGCGATTAAGTAGATTTATTACGACCTTGTTATTGGTGATTATAATGGCAGGAAAAGGTTCAGAACCACTGGCAGGGTTGGAATTTGGTCATGCAGTTCAAGACTCACTTTAGGTCATTGCGCTATCAAAGTAGCAGTAGTATAATGCTGACAGTTTAGATACGATCGCTTCTGATCAGTCACAAAATTTTAAAGTGATTAATTCTTCTACTGTGATCAAAAACAATACAATAATAAATTATTACTGGTGCCACTTTTTCAGGGTGCAACAGTAACTGGTCAGCTTTTATCAATAATTCATGAATATGAACACAGTTCATTCATACAGCCGAACAAGGTACACGAAAATATGTAGTGAATATTTTTTTATGAATTTTACATCGAGCTACAAGAACGTTCTGTAAATTTAATGTATTTCAAATTAACTAGCGATGACGGTTATATTAATTCAATAACAAAAAAGGAAACACACTGTCTTTCGTGGTCATTCACGAAACATTGTTGCTAGTATTCACTCCTGGTGTAATAAGGCCACATCCGAAAAATGACTACTTTTTAGGAGGCTTAAAAATTCTTATCAACGTACTTAGTCGATAAGTTTAAATTACAATTAGCCTGATGTATTCCACTGCTGGGCAAAGGCCCCCTCCTGATCCCTCCACGCATCCCGATCTTGAGCTAACTGGACCCAAGCTTTGTCGTAGGCGTCCAGTTCGTCACGCCATCGCTTCCTCGGTCTGCCGCGGTGCCTTACGCTTTTGGGGCTCCACTGAATAGTTACCTCGGCCCACAGGTCTTCAGGCATACGGCAGACATCACCAGGCTAACTCCATTTCAGCTTCGCAACTTTTTGGGCAACATCAGCAATCTGAGTTTGGAACCGCAGTGTCGTGTTCCGAATTCGCTCGGTCCGTTTCAATTTTAAATAGGTCAATGTATATGTGTGAAGTTGTAAAATTTCACATAAGACCTATCAATTTGTTTCATGAAATTCCTAATACTTTTATGATTTGCTATAAAATAAGGTATAAATGCAATGCTCTTGAGACCGACCTCGACGCATCGCTACGCATTTCTCTTTGAGTCTCCGAGCATTGAAATGTATACCTTATTTTAATCGTAATAACATAGAAAATATATATTGATAAATTTAATGTCCTTGCCGGCCACCGATTTGTGCCTGCCCTTAGGGCGCGTTCTCATTATGTCGTTACGACAGATAGTCGTGCAGTTGAAAGTGTCGTGGCTTGTATATTTAAATGAAGTTGTTAACGTATAGTAAAACCTGATCAACCGTCGTTCACGCCTTTTTTGATTTTACGACGACAGACTGTCGGGATAATGGGGAGAGCTGGAACGACAGACGTCTGACGATAAATAAACGTGTGACGACAGATAATCGTAGCTTCAAACTATTCTATCGTGCAAACGACAAGGCGGCTATTGTGAACCGGTAAATTGTCGTCGCGATCTAGTGGGAACAGCTAGACACGACAGCCGTTCCAAAATAAAGTAAACGTCGTGATATGGGGACAGGCTAGACGCGACATTCGTCCAACGATACCTTTAAACCTTAGTTTTCTCATCACGGTGATTTTTTATTTATCTGAGCGTGTAATCGCTTTGAAATACCAGAAGAAAAATAAAATATCTTACCGTCGTAGGTGTAAAGAAACTTGCAACTAGCAAGAATCGCTTGGTTGATTGCAATTTATGAAGATAATTAGTAGTGAGTAGCAGAAGCGTTCTTTAAATTTAAAATCTATTTAATTGTTATATTATATTTATTAAAGTTGCAGACAGAATTTTAGTTAATGAGATTCTACCACAGCTTGGATTCAATTTTTTTCCGTACTAATACGGTTAATTTTTCTTGGGTCGAGTGGCAGGTGACTTTATTTCAGAATTTATTTTTTTACAAACGGAACTAAAGCCATTTGAAAAATGTATATCGTATAACATACGTGGTCTATTTAGTTCAGCTGATATAAAAAAACCATTAGTACATGTAAAGTACCTCGATAGTTTTATAGTTATATAATAGCTTCAAAGAGTTTTCATGTAAAATTTCAATTTAAGTTCGTGTTTTTTTTCTATCGTGAAAATTTTTAGGAATCGTATTTTCACACTTTTCTATTAACTATTTTCACACTTTACTATTAATCAGTGTGTATCTTCAATTTTACTATATATTTTTTCCAAAGTGATTGCTTCAACACTTGCTCTGTTATGCAGAATCAACCAAAACCATTTGAGGTATATTACAGCTAGGAACGGTTTATAAGAGACTGTTGCCTAAACTAAGCATAAAAATGCCTGAGCGTCAAGCCACCAGGTTCCCACATGACATAACAGTACTTCACTGGACCAAATCGAAGAAAAATAACCATGGACAATATAAAATTTTAGAGAAATAAAGTTTTTTAGTTTATGGTTAACTAACGGCAAAAACCGTACAGACTATTTGGCCGACCCATTACTATTTTTAGTGGCAAAATAACTTGTCATGATTGTCACTGGTGATTGTCGTCTAATATAGTAAAATAACATAATTGAGTTGGAAAAAGCTGCATGCGGCTTTGGAATCATAACTCTTACCTTGAAAGTTCTTTGGGACAACAGAATTGGAAACATACTGTACAAAATTGCAGCTGCGTTTTCGTGGATTAGTTTGTTATGTCACAACTTTATCATCGTTATCCTGGAGTCATCCTTTGAATCGTATTGCTCTTAGAGTCTTTGCACATGGCGTATTTTATACGCGTTGCAGAGGCGCTGTAGTGAATTGATACAAACATGCGCAAATATCGCGTAACAAGCAAGGAACTTACGGAGAATTTCATGTCATTGCTTCATTTCAAAAATTAATAAGCAAAACTAACATTAAAATTATCTTTTATCAAAATGCGCGATATATACGCGCATTTACAACGCGTCTACGGCGCGTATACGCGCATATGACGCGCGTTTACCGCGCATTGTTGTATAAAATACAACAATGTGACAATAATGTGATACTGTTTCATTCCAACGTAAAGTGTACCATGATGAAGTGTACCAAGTAGGACGAAGTATTGTATACATAAATGTTTAAGTAATATAAATTGGTAGCTGGTTATATCTTTATAACTAGGTGCCAGTTCAGCGCTGGCGCTAGCTCGTGTAGCGGCCGAGTGCAATAAATGCCCTGGCGACCTCTAGTAGAAACGCGATCAAAAGGGTATACTTACAGTTTATTATGGGTATATAGTATATTTTTCCCATAGCACCCTTTACTTCGCTTAGGCTCTTAGGCGCGTAGGCTATTTAGAGGTGCCGCGAGCGGCGTTCGACGCCCCCTAATGCGTTGAGCGCGCTTTGCAGCGCGCTGCATGCGTCCAGTTAAATACATGTTAATATTTGTAACACGCGTCACACAACACACGTGTGCAGCTCGCGAGACTCACGCAAATAGGCGCATTTGCGGCGTATTCACCATATCTGTACGCACCTTTAAGTGTGCTTTTCTACCGGCGAGACGGGGCAACACGAGGATTTAAATTTGAATGGCAAAATTTCAATTCTCAACTAGCGCATCTTCGATAGAAATGGTCTGGATTGACGCCTCGCACATGAGGCGAGAATTGAAATATTTTTGATGTAATTTTGAACCGTATTGCTGCCTCCACAGAGTATTTATTAACTTTGCAACGGAAACACAATTTCTCGCGCGGGTTCGTGATGATTAAAAAGGTAGCTTCATCTAATTCTTCGCTGATGACATATTTACTTAATAATAAAAATAATTTACGGGACATGTTACTTCAGCTGCGTGTGTACCGCTAAACGTACTGAACAGCACTGAATCTTTATTATCCACAATCACCAGTTTTCTCCAATCCACTTTGATAGATAACGGTTAGTCTGAATCGCCGAGGACTATCTACTCGTTATCTTCTATTGCCTTAATTTGTGGAAAGGCCTGGCGCACTCGAGGGCACTTTTTGCAATATAAGGCTGTATGTTCACGTACCGCTAAATAATGCTCCTTTGTAACCGAGTTGACGTTCCATCCCTCACTGGCGACCCCCGCAGCGTTCGTTATTAATCGATTCTTTACCCCAAAATTATTTTCTCGTTGTACCTGGTTTTCACAAAATGTGTAATAATTTGTTTATTTTTCAAGTAATTTTTTGGTAACATATGCAATACAAAGGAAATAGTTAATTAGAATATTCTCATTATAGAAGAAAAGCAAAAGAAATTAGAAATTGTCTAAGAGCCTTTAGTTCGTAACTTTTGTATAATAGAGTCATATGTGACCACACGTCAAAAGTGCTTTTATCACATGAAAGTAGTTAAAATAATACGATATATGAAACAAATTATGTACATATATGACGACCTTGTCAGGAATCGCATCATCATAGCGTCCAGGATGGCAGAAATCTTGAATTAGAGTGATTCTCACAATACGGTCACAGGTCTTTAATTCAAAATATGATTACAGATTATTAGCACAGGTACTCGTTTACTTAATAAAATTATCAATTACACAATAACTCTTAAGATCACTCGTATAAAAATGGATTAAAAATGTGTGTAAATTCGTTCCATGTCAATAACCTGTGCAGAAATGTATTGACCATATCCAAGCGTACTACTTGATGTTTTACCAGACTAGTTGATAGGTGGTGTTGTAATTAATTAATTGGCAATCGTAGTTCCACAATCATCCGTGCGTCACTGCTGTGAAGATGATGCGACGTATATTATGTAAAATTTTATAACTCTCGATCGATTATTGACTAATTTCGATCCTATAATCTTTAAACCTGAAAGTTGACTTTTTTACAGATATAGCCTTCACACCACCAAGAGTGCAAATTCTTCTTATGAAAGATAAACAAAAATCTTCGACGCCTGCTTCCTGAAATATTACGCCCAAGAGACTTATTCTTTGGCGGATTAAGCAGTCAACCCTCTGATGATGATGCGAATTGAAAACTCCTTAGCGAAGCTGGATACCCGAGACCAGGGTTTCCAGCGTAAAACGCAAAAATCTATATATAACATTAGCTGAGCATATTTGAGAATTTCGCGTTTCTTGTTTGCTCTGGTGGAACTCGCATCACCTATGCTCGAGTGGACATGTAAAGAGGCTATAGTATATTTTTTTATTATATCGCTTCAATGTTTTTGAGTCGTACTTCACATTTCTGCGTAGTCAAATTATAACTCTTTTTGATTATAAAATATGTACGACGAATTATTCATGTAAATAAGCTGGTTGTGTGTACGGAATGATTGTTAGGTTAAAAGGTACACGCATGAATATAATACTTAAGAGCGATGCTACACGGGCTTTACGGCGTCGCAACCTTATGATTTCAACGCACCGAGTGCCACACGAACAGTGTGATGCCGCAACGTAAGGGCGCATTTATCGACACGAATTTCATAGCACTCACCCCGCGCGGTCGCCGAGCGGAGTCCGCATTGCCGCGCCGTGACCGCCCAGTTACCACGCCTTAATGTACGGACAACGGCACAACAGGCTACACATTTTTGTTCGAAAATCGCCTCCAGTGCAACGGAACAGGATACGTCAATGTGTAGCTTGATGTGCTGGCGTGTGTACATTAACGGCGAATCTGAATTATATTTATTATGCAACAACATTTAAATTCCTCTCAATAAAATCACCGCGTGGCCGCCGCCCGGCCGTCTCGCGAGCCGCCGCGTAGACCGAATTCAAGCCAGGCTAACCCGCGTGGCCGGAACGTTCATTTAAATTAGAACGTAAAAGCTAAACAAATAGAGCGTATTTTGACGCACACGGTCGCTACGCGGCGGCAACGCGGACTCCGCTCTTCGACCGCGCGGCGGCCGCGCAGCGTGGGCGCGATGAAATTCGTGTCGAATAAATGCGCCCTAACTGTCATGGCAAAATAGGGTCTAATTGGTTTAGCTTTTACGTTTTAATTTAAATGTGCGTCTCGGGCACGCGGGCGAGGCTGGCTTGAATTTAGTTTACGCGCGGCGACCGCGCGGTTGTATTATTCAGAGGAATTTAAATATTGAATTCAGATTTGCTATTAATATACATGAAGGCGTAAAAACTTTCTCTTCGTGTAATTGGGTGCTTACGCTATTTACTTTCTTCTTCGTCGCTTCGCTCACAGTCCGATGCGCACACGTTCTGTCGCCGTGAGCCATTTGTGTGGCATGTCGTTCTGATTTATATGCAATACAACGCAGCGACACCGATCAGGCGTCGTAACAACAACGCAACGCATCATATGGTTTTGTTCGTAGCAACATATTATTTAAAATTTAAAAATGTATTTAAAAATAAGCATCGATACAAGAAGAAGAATGTGTTATGAAAGGGTTCCATAAAATGTAGCGATAAAAATTGAGTTTAAAATATCTATGACCCAAACTGCAAGCAACGATATTATTTAAAAGATTCTTCAAAATTTGTTTGTTGTCGAAGGTGTTGAGCGTCCTAGACACTTTTATATTACAAAGTATATATTATTGGACACTTTTGTAATTAACTATATTACTTTTTGATTGTCACTAATGTCAGGTTTCTTACCACGGTATGACTTCCTTTTATTTTCCCGATATTACGGAACGGTTGCACGCTCCATGGTCTCGGGTTGACTGGACAGCGGCAGATGACAGTTTTAAGAGCAGACATATCTGTCTACCCTCTTGCACTGTTGAAGACTACCTTCATCGCAATTTGTTGTGGCGTTACCATTGTCACTCACTTTTTTCACACAAACCACACTCACTGTATCCACACGCGAAACTGATCTCGAGGTGTTTTTGTTTTTATTACTGCACAGTTTAAAACTCTCGATGGCTTCTCGTACCAACCGTGGTATGTAGTGACGTTCTGTCGAGAGTACCTGGGGGCTATGCAACTCGATCCAGTGGTTAGTGTCAGCCTGTGTGAGATGTTGTGCTATAGCCGACTTCTGTGCATCATTGTTTTTTACTGCTCGGATGTGTTCCTTCATACGATCGACAATTGTTCGTTTAGTCTGACCGATATACGAGCTCCCACAACTGCAGTTCACTTTATAGACACCCGGTGTTTGTAAAGGAAGGTGGTCTTTGGTAACATTTTTCCTATTTTGGTTAAGGAGGTGAAAACAGTTTTTATGGAAAACTTCCTTATCGACCTGGCTATTTTATCTGTCACCCCTGTACATAGGGCAGAAAAACTGGTAGTCTTTGTACGTCAATTTGCTTCTTCCTTTTGTGTATTGGTTAAAATCTATATATTCCTTTTGTTATAATTAATGTCTTTGTAGCTTGTTTTGAAGTTGACTTTTAAGCGTATTGTTGACAAAACAAAAAAACTATAGATCAAATTTACCCGTCTCAGGTCGTTACCTTTTGAAGTTTCTCGAAAAATACTTCTTTCTCACGATATTGGTAACTTCGAACATATTTCTTTATATTCTAACCAAGATATTCGACATTGTCTGTACAAGGCGGGTGTCCTTCAACAAAGCTATCATTCCTTAATATCAGGTAATTTTCATTAATAAATTAAAACAGTAAACAATATAGCCTCTAATGTCCGCCGTATTGAATTTATGATGATGTTATGTATTTTGTAACACGAATCGGCTTACTACGTATCCATTTCCAAATAATTTGTAAAATATCTACTTATTTTATATCCTTTTGTCGACGCCGTCGTCACTTAATAATGAACAGAATGTGGAATTTATACAGTTTATTATCGATTCACCGAAAAGGGTTCACCCAATATTGGTTTCGGATGTTTCCATTAAAAGTTATGACTCTGTATACAGATGAGGTGATGTTATTGTTCGGACCTATTGTGCCACATCAAAACAGACATAAAGCCTGTTTAGACTTGCCACATACTTATTATAATTTT
>NW_020653337.1:5654116-5683296 GCF_003589595.1 Hyposmocoma kahamanoa
TGTAATGTCATCCATTATTACACTAATGGATGTTTATAAATGTGAAAAAAATGAATTATTTACATCACAAATTAGGTCGTATACGTCTAATTCTGAATTCTGAATAAATAAGAAAGTACTTGCTTCAGATGTTACATAGTATATAAGTAGTCTAAGACAAGTTGTGCAACTTTCGCCTCTTCAGCATGTCAATGTCTACACGTCGTTTGGAGCGTAGTGTTGTCACATTATGATTTTCGTTATACTTTTTTTATAGTATTAAGTGACGGGACGAACAAGTCGTGAGCCTGGTGGTAAACAACACGCCTGTCCATAACAATTGTAGTGCCACACAGAGCTTTAAATCGCAAAAATCTGAGTGTCACTGCCACTGTGCCCGTCACTCTGAGACACTTAACCTTCAAAACCGGAACTAGTAGGTAATGCTCGCTTTACTGCTTGGTGGCAGAAATAGATAAGGTGGCAGTACTTCCCTGGACGAACTCTTTCACAATGAACTCTATTGCTACTACAACTTGCGATCATATTTTTATACTAGATGTCGCGAATTATTATCTCAATTATGGAAGTATGATCATAAAATAGAAATGAAATGCGAGTTTGTATACATAGAACGATATATATGTATAAATCAATATGGTATAAATTTGACATTGAAAATTTTTTTAAGCAATGAAAATTATATAAAAGAAAATGAATATTACTATTACTTGTTTTTATTATATCAATATTACTTATTTTTGCTTAACCTGACTACCAGTTTTGTTTTCGAAGATAGATAGATGCATCTCGGGAATGCAATCTCGTGTGTATATCTCGGAACCGGCAAGCGAATACTTCATGTGGACCGGCTCTCACTGAGTGACTGTATACCTAGAGAAGTGACGGGACGAACAAGTCGTGAGGCTGGTGTTGAATAACACGCCTGTCCCTAACTATTGTAGTGCCATACAGAGCTTTAAATCGCAAAAATCTGAGGGTCACTGCCACTGCGCCCGTCACTCTGAGACACATAACCTTCAAAACCGGTGCTAGTAATGCTCACTTTACTGGTTGGTGGCAGAAATAGATAAGGTGGCAGCACTTTCCTGGACGAACTCTTTCACGAGGAGCTCTACTGCTACTACACCTTGCGATCATATTTTTATACTAGTGTCGCGGATTATTATCTCAATTATGGGAGTATGATCATAAAATAAAAATGAAATGCGAGTTTGTATACATAGAACGATATATTTATAAATCAATATGTTATAAATTTGACACAGAGTGAACGCTTCAATTCTATGTTGAATAGCGTGTGCGACCCGTGCTTTGCAACACCAGTGCATTGGGAGATTATTAGAATGTGTGCGACCACGGAAGAAAAAAAACAATGGAAGTGCGATACGCCTCGATTACTATCAGAACCGCTGTCGCCAAAACGCACACAAACAAATGATTAACACTATGAAATCTTGATAATGATTCGTCGTTTCTAATTCAAAAAGACGTAACAAATTCTGGACTGTTAAATTATAATTTAAACTTTACCCAGTCAGTATATCGTTGAAAGTTGAATACGGAAAAGAAAGAAATTTTATTCAACGTGCTGCCATTTTGCGGCCTGTAGCTAAACGACTAACATCTGAACGAATAGAAAGTATATCTTTTTGACAATAGATGTTTTCTTTAATGCACACATTGCATAATGAACTTTATTTTTATCAATTAAATTTAAAATAACAAAATAGTTATGAAGCATTTTCTCGCTAAGCTTTTGTTCGCTGCTAGCATAGCGTGGAAAATTCGAGATTAATCTCGAACTTTGGTTCTCCAAAAGATAAGTCGACTATATTGCGCTGGGATAATGTTTACGTTCGTTTGTTACAATTCAAAAATTCTATTCGATAAACAGAAAATTGAAATTTTACTAAAATAACACTTACTGATCATGTGAAATATCACCACGGGTAATATTTATAGTGAGGCTATCATTTTTGCATTCCAAAACAGTACCATAAGGCATTTTTCTTCAATTTGCGCGAAAGAATTGACTCAACTATACCGTACAAAGCGAAAACGGCGAACTGAGCTCAAGTAGGCACTACTATAACTTCAGTTGACGCGCGTGTGATGCTAACTAACCACTTTTACTGTAATTATTGTTCTGTGTGTGCGAGCGTGCACGACGCGCGGCGAGCGTGCACACATACAAGCCGCGCTGCTACGTTTGTATGGAGTTACCCTACATACCTTACTATACTATAAAAGTTACGTCCGTTTACTCTGTGGCGAATGACGTATGCATACGTATTTTAGGTATTGCTTACACATGGAAGGTTAAGACAGCACCAGCTGTTCTTTAATTTTAGGGGAAGAGAGGGGAAAAAGAAAATAATAGAGTATTACTTGGATCATAACATATTTTGTGCATTAAGACGTTCGTTAGGATCATTTCTTTTTTACAGCTACGTCAAATTCATATAAAAACAATGTGTATCGCCCCTTATTAAAACGCCACCGTATGGGCGCACCATAAACCTGTTTACGCACTAAAACGCGGCATTATACGAAACAAAATGCCTTTATATCTTGCGTAAAAACAGTTTATGGGCTAACATTCTGAAAAGCGTGGGGCAAATGTGCAAAGAGGGCTGTGATCACAATAATCGTACGTCTTTTACGTACAGTAAATAATGGATTCTATAACTTGCTTTATCAGTAAAAGAATACATCGTGAAACATTCAGAAACAAAAAGCAAGCGTAGCATTTTTCGTAACTACAAACAGCTACGAAGCTACTACGAAACTATATGCCATCTACCCAGTATTGTACTCTTCAAACAATGCTGCTCGTAGTACAGCATCTGTTTACAGAGCCCCTTTGTGCAGTGCGATTCAAATAGGGTTCGAATGCCGCGGGGGATGACTAATTTTCAGTTGCCCCTCTAGGTGACCTAATTGTCTCACGGAAACAAGGTTGCTAGTTGATTCGATTAATAGGATTAGTGTAATTAGAGCGTTTAATTTCCTCCCTATTTCGTAAAGACTGATTATAAGTTTTGGTAAATAATAACAATAATAAAATTAATAAAATTCTTTATTTAATAACTTATTGCGCAAAGGAATAACTTAAGACTAATTATGCGAGTCTACGTAAAATATAACGCATATACCTGAACTAGGGGAATCCTGTATTTCAGGTAAAAAGCACTAATTATCTATAATTGTGGGTTGTGGGTTGATATACGATTAATTATAAACAATAAGTAATTAAACAATAAAATGCAAATCATATACCTATACGCTTAACTTCGACAACATTTATTCTGGGATAATTAGTAAATTATTTGTGGTCACAAGACTTATTTTGAAGGAATTCTTGGAAAATTTTCTAAAACTTTATGTAAGAAAAATGATATAATTATGGCCAATTTGTCGTTTAATTTATTATACCAAAATGGCCCAAGAAACACAAAAAAATCTGGAAATAAGCTCATGTTTTGATCATACAATTTTGGGGCACACAATATCTTTACGTCTTTTGTTAGTGTTTTCAATACTATAAATGAATTTACTTTTCACTTCAGTGATGTTGATTGAAGAGAACAGCTATTTTGTTACTTCTCTACATCATAAGGCTTTGAAGCCTTAGAAGGTTTTTAATGGTGCCTGGAGTATTATAATTTCGTAATGTGTAGGTACTTACATATTAGGGTGTCCGCTCTCCAGATTATTTAAAATATATTAAAATATACATTTCATAGAGTTCTTTATCATTCTTGTTTCCTCAAAATTACATACAAGCATAGTTAGTATCGGTAGTGCTCCTTGTGAAACAGTTCGTCCAAGGAAGTACTGCCACCCTACCTGTTTCTGCCGCCAAGCAGTAATGTTAACATTCGTTCGTAGCGTTCCGGTTTCGAAGGGTAAGGGTGCCTGGTGAAATTACAGGCACATGGGACTTGTTAACTTATTTCTCAAGGTATCGGACGCAGCGGTAGTGCCTCTCAGATCTTTGTGATTTAAAGCTGAGATTGGCACTGCAACTGTTAGGGACAGGCGTGTCGCTTACCAACAGGCGCACGGCTAGTTCGTCTCTTTTCTTAAAAAAAATTGTGGAACAATATTAAATCTTCAAAATAATTCAGTGTTTTTTTTAATTTGGCCTAGCAAATAATTTGAAAGTAAAAAATTGTCGATTGATTGTTATTTTTTCATCTATTTATTTTAATTTAGTACTAATACAGATTTGTCGAGTGGATTGAACCAGATTTTGCGTTAAGTTGAAATAGTTTTTTTTTATCTTTGATTTAATATAATTATGTTCAATTGTAGCACTGGTTAAATTTTCAGCCGTTTCAGCTTTATTACAAAATCTAAGTTTTAAGTTTAATTTCGATTTTTGCCAATAAAGGTTTAGTAGTTAGTACTAAGTAAATAAATAAAAAAGAAATAAGTACAGTTATGGACAAGAATGTCGCTTACCATCAGACACATGACTGATTCGTCCCTTCATAATAATTGTACAATATTTAGTAGCAGTAGAGCTCCTTGTGAATGAGTTCGTCTAGGGAAGTACTGCCACTTTACCCATTTCTGTTACCAAGCAGTAATGTGAGCATTGCTGCGTTCCGGTTTTGAAGGGTAAGGGTGCTGGTGAAATTACAGGAACATGGGACTTATCAAGTTATGACTCAGGGTGATGGGCGCAGTGGCGCTGTTTAAATATAAACATTACTATTTTATATCCTCACTTTTTATTAACTGGCTTATATGGCCACACAGTCACCATCCTGGCCTATCACCCAAGGTCCCGGGATTTTCGTTCTGGGAGAAATATTTTGCCTACATTTATTACATTGTTTTCACCTAAAACTCCGTAATAATTTGTGAGGTTGCCTGGAAGAGATTGCTGTCTAGCGATAAGGCCGCCGATTGTACCTTTAACTGTTTTTTATTTTTTTGTATTGTCACTGTTTTTTATTTTGTGTGCAATAAAGCTTATTCTATTGTATTCTATTTCTCTCGTGTCTATGTATGTATTATCCATGGCACCCGCGATACAGGGTTTTCTTAGTGCAGGGCTATGAGTGTCTGCGTTCTTATTATTATTTTCACCTCACAGGCTTTTAAACGCTTTCTTTCTCATTAGAAATCTGCGCGCAAAAGCGGTTTTTGCAGGGTGGCGCGGAAAAGGTTTTTGCAATTCGAACTTGACGATGGACTGTGGCATACCTAACTTTTCTTTCGATGAAAAAAAAGATAATGACACGTTCAATTAAGCGATTTGTCGTTCATTACTTATCTATGTAATTTAAATCCGTTGGTATATTTTACTCTTATTATTGGAGACATTAAATTGACAATGACAACTAATTGTGTTTATTAAATTATTTTAATTCGTCGAAGAACTAAAATAATTTCAATAATCACTTAATCACAAAAAAAGTACTAGTAAGAAAAAAAAATTGATGAGGTGTAAATTCAGAATGCATCCGAAGATAAACTTTTTCTTTTCATTAAAAAAAAACTGATGTTAGGTCAACAGTTTTTTTTCATCTACCATTTTCCTCGCTATAGTGAGGTGAAAAGTTGTGTGTTTCGCTCGGCAGCAAAATTGTTTTGCGTCTCGTGCCTTGAAACCCTCGCTACGCTCAGGAATCTATTTTTGAACCACAAGCGAACTTCGCTTACTGGTTTCAATACAATATTCTTTGACACGATTCAAATAATAACTATACCTACACCCTTGCATAACAAACTAAACTAACTATTATTGTTCCGCTAAATGTGCCGGCATGTGTATATATAAATATTAAATTTATTGATTAAATAATTCAGTGCCAGTGACATTGACAAAATAAGCGAAGACAGAAATGTCTTACCTCGTTAAAGCCTATTAAGTTATCAATAAAATTGCCAGAGGGTGAATTCTTAGATTAAGTTATTTACATTGAGTATAAGGTAAATTGCTTAATTATTAGTCTTGAGTTTAGCTAACTTGTAATGAATTTATAATTATATTCTATTGGTGCCTTATAACTTGAATGTAAAGTAATGTATATTCGTTGTATGAAAATACGTATATTCTGATATATACAAATATTGCAACGCGGGCTCCACTCTTCGAACGCGGGACGGCCGCGCGGGGTAAACGCGATGATACTCGTATCGAATAAATGCGCTCTTATTTAGTAGCAACTTATACGAGTTCTACTCCAATAAGGGTGTTTTTTTTATGCAACTACCTAGGGAACGGTTTCTGTATTACAGGAGTATTGAAGTGACCCATACGGATCTCGCCGGATTCCATTCAGTCACGGAGGAATTATATGATCATTCAACAAAAGGTCGGGGCTTAGCCAGGATCATCCGCCGATCGGGGGATATCATATTTAATAACACTGACTTATCCTAAATTGTTGTATATTTTATTTATTTTTATTTTATTTCATAATACCAAGTGATGGGACGGACAAGTCGTGCGCCTGGTGGTAAGCGACACGCCTATCCATAACAGTTGCAGTGTCACTCAAAGATTACATCGCAAAGATCTTTGGAGCACTGCCACTGCGCCCGTCAGCCTGAAATATAAGATGACAAGTCCCAAATGCCTGTAATTACCAGCACCCTTACCCTTCCGTACCGGAATGCAATGATGATCACATCACAGCTTGGCGGCAGAAATAGGTAACCAGAACGAATTGGAACTTCCCTAGACGAACTCTTTCACAAGGAGCTTTAATGTTACAAAAATGGTTGATATGGTAGAAACATTGTGCTAGAAAAATTTGATACGTACGATACTGCTCGCATCGTTTGCTGGTTATTGAACCTGAATCCTTGACTCCGGTCAACTGTGCTACGTCAGTGAATACCGACATTCTCTTTTAAAAATTCACAATTTGGCGTTAAGGAAATGGGAGAGGCGAAAGTTTAAAATAGACATCCGAAATCTTAATTATAATAATGTCCAAGAAAACCAAGCCAGTTATCTGGTCTCGAACTAAGATACTCACTCTATTTAGTAGATGTAAGCTCCTTGTGAAAGAAAAAAAGAAAGAGTTCGTCCAGGAAATTACTGCCACCTTGCCTATTTCTACCGCCAAGCAGGATTGCCCACATTACTGCATTTCGGTTTTGAAGGGTAAGGGTGCTGGTGAAATGACGGGCACATGAAATTTGTCAATTTATGTCTCAACATGACTGGCGCAGTAGCATTGCCCTTCAGATCTTAGCGATTTAAATCTCTGAGTGGCACTGAAACTGTTATGGACAGGCGTGTCGCTTAATAACAGGTGCACAACTTGTTCGTCTCGTCACTTGATATTGTTAAAAAAGAATACTCCCTGTACTGTGAGTACCAGCAAACATCTCATAAAGAATCATATTAGAAAACTTTATTTCTCAACGTGACGCTGACGGCAACTTAATCCAAGGCCTCTACATGCCACTTCAGATTACCTGGTCTGTGATTCAGGTCTTTAAAACACGAAGGGAGTTTATCGAGTTGTTAATGAAGTCTTATTTCCGACTATTTCATATTTACATGAAAAAAAAAGATCATATCCTCTATGTCAATTTTCTCACTATCAACCCAACCACTTTCCGCATCTGCAGGCAGATTTAAAGAAACAACCGGAGACGGGAGATGAATGACGTAGCACAAAACACGCGCCTCATTAATACAAAGCGCAAAGGTAGGAAATGATTTTTTGTTCTTTTTCACAAGTAAAGGAAAAAAAGAACGCCAGTTCCTACTTCGACAGACTTTGTGATTGGTGTCGGTTTTTTAGCTTACTTTTTGTGAGATCTAGTGACGGGGCGAACAAGTCGTGCTCCTGGTGGTAAGCCACACGTGTACCCATAACAATATGTGCTATTGAAAGGCTTTTTATAGTTTGTCTTTTTTGAAGATGGTGTAAAATGACAGTACATTGCGTAAAACTGTTGCCGCCTGCCAGCAGCTAGTGATTGCAGTCGATAACTATCGACTGAATGTTGATTACGCTTGTGAAACAAATAGCATAGTTCATTTTATTTGAATCATTATCGGCCAGTGACTGCTGGGTACAAGTTCAGTTAAATTGTTAATTTTTGAAAATTCATGCACTAATGTACACTAAGTTCAGCAGTGTGTGTATAAAATACAAATAGGCGATATTGTAAAGTTTTTCATTTGAATTTAATATACATAATAAAATCCGCCTGTTGTTATTAAAATGTGTAAGGCTAAAACTTGATTTTGATACTAATAGACTAACTGTCAAATTAAGCAATATGTAATCATTAGAAGGTCGTAACATTCACAATTCATTTTTGGTAAAATTGTAGATAATTTCACAATCTATCGATAAAATTGTCGACAACAACTACGTAACTATTTAAAATTTTACTACAACTGGCAACCCTGCAAATGTCGTTTTACTCCATCTTCAAAAAAGACATACTATAACTGAGAGGATGGAATAGTCTAAGTACTATAGTTACAAACATCTGAGGGACAATGTGACTGTAAAAAAACTTCATCGATCTGAGGCCTTAATCCATTCGTGGACTGTACATAAATAGAACCGTACACAAAAATTTCACTACCTTTTCTTTATGCCGTAGTACTTATATTGATTCATAACTTTTATTTTTAGCTAAAACCATTTTAGTAATACGCAATATTTTGTTATTCAATATCTGCTCATACCAAAAAAGAAAAATTAAAAAAACTAAACATATTTCTATAAAAACCTAAATTGTAATAATAATAAATCAAGGGCCCTGCACTAATTATATACTTGTATCGCAGAGACCCAGAATGATAATAAATGTTGATGATGATAGATTCAATGTAAAATGATCAATATAAACCATTGAATTTTGTCAGTACGTTTGTTGATATTTACTCTGTGTAGATGCAGTAGGTGGCAAGAAAATAATTGAAAATGGCATTACAGTAAAGCCCATCATTCCGCGCCTATAATAGTTGCAGTGCCATTTGCAGCTTTAAATCACACAGATCTAAGGCGCACTGACTCTACGCCCGTCACCCTGAGACATAAGTTAACAGGCTCTACGAGCTTGTAGTTTCACCAGCACCCTATCCCTTCAGAACCGGAATGCGGGAATGCTCACTTTACTGCTTGGTGGTAAAAATAGATAAGGTGGCAGTACTTCACTGGTTGAACTCTTACACCCCTAATTCTATTATAAAGTATAATAAATTGGGAAATTACTTTTACTCTATTAGATTTCCCTATTATATATCATTTCTTTCTACTAACCCGAGAGATAGGGAGTTCCGGGGAGAGCGGGTTCGCCGGTAAGACCGGAGTAAGACGGCGTCCGGGTCAAGCCGTCCGCTAGTGATATGCCTACACGGGCGTCTCTGGTGGACCCCGATTTGGGTAAGGACTCGCCGGGGTTTGTGGTGAGCTGCAGAGACGGATATGTTCATTTGCTCCGGTGGTGTGTAGCCGGGGCGTCTGTCTTGTACGCAGCTAGAGAGTTTTAGTAGCGCCTAGACGAGGTTCTGAAGCAAAGAAGTGGGGCACGTGATTGAGTTGTCCTTAAGTTGGAAGTCGCAAGACCCTGCAATCGACATGTCTGGTAATATCCCGGAGAGCTATTAGAGAATAAGCTAGATACCCTCTGGTCCCTACGCTTAAGTTATTAGGAACTTAGGAGAGACGTCGTTTTTCGGCGTTGAGAAGTCAGTGTGCCTTACTCCTACGCCACCAAAGAAAAGATTAGGTAGTGGACTTCAGAGTCAATGGTTTAGCGGTGGCAACCTTTAGTTGTACAATACGCGACGGGAAGTGAGCGTACCTACAGCTCCGTACCTATCTGGACAATAGGGAGGGTACGAGAAATACGAGGCACTAGCCTCTTGAGAACCTGGTTAAGTCAGTGACAATGTCATATGACAACCCCTGGTTGATTATAGTGCCCATCTCGTAGATCTGAAAGGTCGGTAGGGAGGGTCATTATAATCAAGACTAATATAGAATGATGTGGGTCAGTTACACTGACAGAACGAATAGTAGAGACAGATTTTAAAACACAACAGATGTAATGTTAAATACAGTTGCAGGATAGTTTTGTGGAAACTGAATGTACTCAAAGTTACTAACTGCAAATATGACTGTGAATTGTCCTAGGAAGCTGTAACAAGGGCTCTCTTTTTGATAATAGAGACCTCATGATTTTTGGGGATGCTTGGGGGGACTGCTTGACTCATGAAATTTTAGCTAGCACATTGGTGTCATAATTTTTGAGAAGGCCTTTATTTTTGTAGGTGACGTCGTTCATAAATGTATGAATGAAACTATGTAATTAATCACTTTGCAAGTTCCTTATATTGAGTCATTCTGCACAAAGTATGTCTTTTTAATAAGCGATAATTAAGGTGCACGAGTCTCCCTGCACAAGGCATTCTTTTTTTACCTTGCGACTTGGTGAGTACCTTACGTTGACTGGCAAATCGTTTCATCACAATAGCAAGTTATAGTGTATGCCATGGATACGGAGAAGAAAATAAAATAGTTCATTTGATTTGCTGTACAACACAAAGGAAAAGAATATGCAAATTAATAATAATAAACAAAAACACACGTCAAATGGGTCTATGACTCAGCTACAAAGGACAATGAAGTACATTGTCCTCGTACATTGTCCTCGCTGATATTCATAGCGCTTAATGGTCACGAACACACAAAAAAAATATAATTAATCATATGGCACACACATACGCGTCAGAATACACTAATAATTAAAATGCAAATATTATTTTTTCAAACATGTTCGGAAATGTTTGCATTACTTTCAAACAACGAACACGAACTTTTGTCATTTATGGACCGTGCGACTTCTTCCCGGCCAAGGCCTGCAAAGTAAGCATGAAAATCCATTACTGTCCACTTGTCTAAACTTTTAAATCTATCTAATACTAATAATGAACTACGTAAACAGGCAAAAGAAAAATTCATACAGCTAACTAACCAGTGTTCGTGATTGCGAGAATTATAAATAGGTAAATAAACTAAAGTACTTTGGTATTTTTTTCTGCTTTTTCGTCTTTTTTGTATATTCGTCGAAAAAATAGTTTTAGTGAGAAGACCGATAACGGAAATATAGTAATTGATTGTGCTCCGCCTGATTTAAAACAAGAGGTAATGACACGGAAACCTCGTTACTGGCTATGAGCAAAGTAAGATACATGAAAACTTATGAAACTTCCATGCACTGGGGAATCACGTGAATCATATCATCGGAAGTTCAGCAGACTACAGTACAGACTATTAATATGTACCGTATAGTAATATGTAGTATATAGTAATATGTATATGGAAAAATAACAACATAATATTTTAGCTAATTGTGCTAACATATCAAATATTGCTTTTAATGTTTTTTTTCTTTTTTATTATACATTTATATCTCTTTGGTCTTTTAGTATTTCCTCACATTGTTTGAGAAAAGCACTATACAAGCCTCGGCGGGAACGGTGATTGCTTGACTCGTGTTAATACAAGGTCGCAAACCCTTACTTCCCGGCCCTTGTGGTAATGTACTGTATAATTCCAAATTATTAAAAACCAGTATAACAACACATAAAAGCAACCTGCATACCGTGATTGCTTGTCAAATAGCCATTGTGAGCATTTACGTTTGAATGTAAGTAACGATAAAGACACCGCTGCTCTTACGGGAGAAGGTAGGTAATTCCATATTTTAGGCGAGGCATAAATTCAAATTCAAATTCAAAATTATCTTTATTTCATAGGTAAGCATTATTACACTTGAAATCGTCACAATGGTTAAACTCTACCGCTCATTCGTAAGGCAGATTCCCCTTAGAAGAATGAGCAAGAAACTCTAGGGGTTGTAGGGGTTGCTCTTTGTAAATAACATTTGTACACATTCAACATTTACAATATGTATTTTTTTTATTTGAAATATCAGAGATCGAGACTACTTCCATAAATTAAACGGGTTACTACCACGGATTTTTGTTATCCAAGTACGCAGAAGTTGTATAATAACCTTTAGTATCAAGTTTTTGTTTCACTATAGTTTTAAACCTCGTGAAAGGCAAATTTTGTACATCAACTGGAATCTTGTTATAGAAGCATATACATTGCCCCTTAATTGTCTTTTTGACTTTGTGAAGACGACTATCAAGAAAAGCTAGTTTATTTTTATTCCTCGTATTAATGTTATATCTGTCACTATTTTTCATAAAGAAATTACTGTTTCTTTTAACATAAATTACATTTTCATAAATGTACTGTGAGACTAGTGTAATAATGTTAATTTTCTTAAACTTATCTCTCAAAGATACTTTGGGGCCCAAATTGTAAATTGCTCTAACTGCACGTTTCTGCAGGACAAAGATTCTATTGATATCGACGGCATTACTCCAAAGCAAAATGCCGTATGTCATTAGACTGTGAAGAGCCGTTTTGATAACTTACTTATATGGGGACCCCATTCCAATTTAGCATCTAACGTTATACCTATTTGAAGTAACCATATTTGAAGCAACCACTGACTACAGCGAGTGACGTGATCGGCTTCCTAATCATGACACTCCCATCTTTACCCGTAAAAGCATGGCATACCAGTGGAGAGAGTCTCATGCTCTGTTACGTTGTAAGTACTTTAAATTTTACTTTACTGTATCAAATTGAACTTCAAATTAATTAATTAAACATCCTTGTGTTCTTGAAACTAAGTAATCATGTTAAACTACGATTCTCAATTAATTTTCAAATTTACAGTATGTACTACAGACTTTTCAATTTGATATACTATTTCATTTCGAAAACAGAATTCCTTTCATGTTGCTAAATTAGATGAAGGAACAGTTACAATAGAGTCGAGTTGTTAATTTGCATGTCAAGCGTTTGTCTGTGACAGGTCTGAAGAGAATTGCAATCGTATTGAGAATCTTATGAATTCAACGTCAAAGGCTGCCTGGCGTACTGCAGACAGACTGCACAGACTGAAAATTCTTGCCGTTTGTGAAAGCGAATGTAAACCGAGTTCATGTCAACGAAAACTTATGTCACATTCATGCGAAATACAGTAATTTGCCCTGTATTGAACGACAGGGGGCTCACCACATTTATTACTTATATAGTATTGTAACGGATAGGCCAATGCGAATATCGTACTATGTCACAGAACAATAAATACAGTAGAAGTGCTTAATGAGCGTGGTACGTGTGCCAACAGTACGCAGAGTTCCGCATACTTGAGCTTTCGTTTTGAACATTAAGCGCAGGTCACATCGCGAACGAAGCTAAGCTAACTTAGCTAGGCCCACGTATTATACAACTTACTATGTAGTTTCTTAGCTTTGTATGCGCAAAATAAGTGTAGTAAGTAGTGAGACGTGCTACACTATAAATACGTGTGGCGGTGAAAAGGGCGTTAGGGGGGTCATTGGGTTATTTCGTTTTTTTTATTAGCTCTAATAAGTACTTATCGTTGGTCGTCTTTCAACTATTGCCGCACAGACACTAGATGGCAGCACATTGATTGGAATTTTAATAAAATCAAAACGTCGCAATAATAAGGTATTGACCCTTAAACGACATGCCAACTGGGTAAAGTTTAAATTTTATTAATATTTCATAGTTCGCTACAGTATAACACGTTTTTAAATTAGAAACTACGACCCATCATTATGAAAATTTCATAGTGTTTAACATTATGATAGTGTAAGATTTGGCGATAACAGTTCTGATAGTAATCGAGGCTTTCGTTTTCGGCTATGCAACGAAACCACTACCCTCTCGCTCGCTCCCGCCCGTGTCAAGGTAACAAACCTTCAGGTCATAAACATAAATGTAATTATAAAATAATTGTGCTTGACCTACCTATCTCTTTATATAAGGTAATGATGTAGCTGCTTAGTGACGACAGCTTATTACTACCTAATTTTCATTTGTCAGACTTGACACATTTTAAGCCCGTCAAGGGTTTCAGTATCTTACTAACTGTGTCCCTATTTCAGTCATATCGAAAAAAGACATCTGAAAATGGTATTATCAAGAAACGTTAGGAAATGGTCAATATAAGGGTGTGTATAGAGTAGACAAAATTCGCGTTACATTTTTATATATTTTAAATTGAAATGTGGAGGACATTTTAATGTTTAACATGCGCTCGGATCGCGAACGCGAAACTTTCAATATACTGTCTTTGTATAGAAGCATATAAATTGCCCATTATACGAATTTGTGACATTGGAGAGACGATTGTCAAGAACAGGAACAATAATACTTTAGAAGCAATTGCTTCTACTAATTGAACAAATGACAATTTTCAGTGAAAACATACTATTCAGTTTAATTTTAACATGTATTACTGTATTTCACATTAGACATCATTGGTATTTATATTTCCACTAGTTTTTAAGCTTTTATATATTATTTCATTTTTATCCATATTCACATGTTTAAGAAACTGTTTGCTTACTTTTTAATAGTAATGTTTACGAGTTGAATGATCATGCTGTATGTACATAATATGTTAGGTTTACATCCTAGATTAAAACCATAAATTGTAACATTTATTGGAGTACCATTGAATGTAAACTGTTTTGTGCATCAAATAAATAAATAAATAAATAAATAAATAAATTTGCAAATTGTAAAAATCGAAGAACACAAAGAAAAAATCCTACGGTCTGACTGGATTCGAACCAGCGTCTGTTGCTACACCGGGGCCACATGTTTCATTTTATTTTTCTGTTTTCCTTTTGTTTCATAAAGATCATGGTCCATAATCTAACCCAGTGAATGGATGTTTGCTTACAAAAATCACCACTTGTTTTAAATTATGCAGTTATAAACCACTTTTCATTATATGTTAAAAAATACTGATAATGTACAGGGTTAACACGTTACTGTGTAGTAAGATTTGATATATTCAATATATTTTTAAGTATGTGAATACCGTAATTACAGTAGCGGCACGCTATGATGGCCGATGTGACAGATTACAATAGTGAGGTCAAATCTCAATTAAGTATCGAAAAAAATATAATCAATGCGAGTCGCATCTATAAGTTTTTAAATTTATAACTATTGCAAGGGGTAGCTGATAAATCTAATAAAGATGCTTACTTAATATATCGTCAATTCGAAACTGCTTTGTTTTGCATTGAGCTTTGACGTGAGTTTACCGGAGGTAGAAGTAGTGCTGGACAGTGATCCTATAAGTGACGATCGTATTAGATTTCATTGTTAAAAATGTCGAATTTCGAAAAAGAAATGCCGAGTTGTGTCGTAAAATTATACATCCATAACTTTTACTGCAAGTCACTATTGACAACAATGTATGTCAATTAGCTCCTCAACGTAGTTATGAATTAATACAAAACTTGATAAGTGGACAAACGTCAAAACGACCGTCATAGCGTGCTGGTATTATAGGGTATTGTCAGTCTTTCTATTAAAATAAATATCATCATACTCAGGCGCGATCCCTGTGCTGTTCTGTTATGTGTGATCAACAATAAATACAAAACACACAAATATTTTGCACTAACATACATTATTTTAAATAAAAATACATTTTTTTAATTCTATAATTCCCAGTACCCATAATAAAGCGACAAATACCATTGTAAAGTACACATACTTTTCTATAAATCTAGCCATACACGGAAAAGTATCGATACTTTTTGGTATCGAGTACTTTTCTCTCCGATACCGATACTTTTGTACTCGATACTTTTCAGGTATTAGTACTTTTTGACAAATATCGTATCGTTTCGAATATTTCCTACTAAGACACCTTATATCATAACGCAAGCCACCTAGCGATTTTTTTAAATGGCAACCTTCATCTATTTTATTTATTGTATGCCACCATTTGCCTCTTTAAAAGAAGTTTGTCCCTCCTTCAAAATGTTTGTTCTCAAAAGCAGGCAATACAGTATCATAAACGAGTAACAGACCGTCTTCAAATAGATTTTTGATTTTAAGTGATTATACAGAGGAGTGGGAAAATGGGAATTCAAGCAACACAAATTATGTGAAATGATGATTGATTGATTGAATTGATTGATTGATTGAATTATTCAAATTCTTTTATTATTTATTTCAATTAAAAATCATAAATCAATAAAAAAGACTTCACATTCATGTGTTTTATTCTGCCTTTAAGTAGGGAAAATCTGCAGGACAAAAGTATCGATACCTCAACTTATCGATTCTTTTGCTCCGCTTTTTCTTTATCCGCTCACGCGATACATGCAGCCGTAGACGCATACCACACCTAGAGGTGCCGGTGATGATTTTATACCGATTTATCGGATATCGAAGTTATAACAGGTAAAAAAACTAATACTAATTGCTATTTCGGTAACTACTCTAGCAAACCACAAAGTTTTTAATGCCTGGGTCTGTCATTAAAAAAAATAAACAACTTCATAAATACGTCACGACAATCGTGTGTGTTATTGTTTGGGCTGGTGATTTCGGTTTTTATTTATTGGAAACATACCATAAGTAGCGTTTTTTAAGTTTACCCTGAATATAAATGTTTATAAACTATACTTTAAGGACCACTCAAACGGAATATTATCATATTTACCCAAGTATACCAAAAATTTCATTAGTGCTTTTTAAGTGCAGGATTTGCGGTGTATTACTGCATTTTATTTGAGATGTTTTTGTTGTAGTACGGAGGGTATTTATTTAGCAATGCAGAATAATAATTTTTATTTATAAAAACTTGTATTTAAACTGAATCCTTTTCTAATTTGCGAAACCAAATAGCCGCCATTTTGCGGTAGGATGAGTGCATCGCGTGAGCGGTTATTAGTACGATACTACTCATAAGTACAGTATAGTACTTTTGATTCGATATTATGCCCTTGGCCATATTAATATGTCAATTCTGTGCGCCGTGGGTATAGAGCTTTACTTTGGTGAGCCACGATCATAGCCATTTAAAGCTCTAAGTGGCACTGTAACTGCTACGGACAGGTGTGTCGCTTAACACCAGGCGCACGACTTGTTCATCCTGCCACTGATGGTAAGCTACACGCCTGTCCATAACAGTTGCAGTGCCACTCGAAGCTTTAAATCGCAAAGATCTGAGGGGCACTGCCAATGCGCCCGTCACCCTGAGACATAAATTGACAAGTCCCATGTGCATGTAATTTCACCAACAACCCTTATCCTTCAAAGCCGGAACATAGTAATGCTGTCATTACTCCTAGGCGGCAGAAATAGGTAAGGTATATTATTCACTCTATGTGTATAGCTTCCGTCAAGTTTAGATAAATATATTCAGGTCATCAAACACATGACTTAGGATACTAGATGTTAAATGTGGCACGAGTTACGAGCCATAAGGCCTTGATGTTATAGCTGACGTCGTATTTACGAATATTTAGGTAACACGCGCTGCCTTTATGAAACGGCAGATTAATGGCTATTGTGAATTAAAGTTACGATAGTTTTGAAAAGAACTAAGGGTCGTATATCAAGTCAGGACTTGAATATTGCAGTGAGCACTGAAAATCATACTCAAGTCCTTGCCATTAGGGTCGTATTTCCAGTGCTTGAAATCATACTCAAGTCTGCTCAAATCCTGACTTGAGCATTGAGTAGAGTTCTGGAATACGACCCTTAGTTTGTTCGGGTAGAATATTCTGTTACGAGCTCAGTATATAACCAAAAATATATGATTTTTTAGGACGATATTCCTGGGTGCCTACCACAACCTCTAAAAACAATATTACTTTAACCTTACAATGGCTTTTCGTATCCTAACACACTTAAAGTAAGCTTATTGTAATGTTAAAACTATGATGTTTTATTGGCAGCTTTGCGACTATTCATTCACTCAATTCGTACTATGACGCGACTTTAACATTAAAGTAATATTGCTCTTATGTCAAATTTAGCAATCTTAAAATAGTTACACGGATGCAATGGAAACAATATTGTTTTCAGTTTTATTGTCTTAATATTGATTTGTAATGATTAAAAGTTAAGTTGAACTTATTTATTTACATATATCTCTTCAATATTTTGTTTATTTTTTATTTAATACCATATAGGAAATAATTTTTCGTTAAATAAAAATACGCGATGTTTATTTCGGAAAATTATGACAGCGACATCTATATGCTCCTTGGCGAAACTAACAGTTGACACTAGACTATAGTTACGAGTTCACAACGTGACAACGCTCAACTTGTTTTATTTATTTATTAATACAACAACAAAAAAAAATCGAACACTCAGAAAAAATTCCTTCAATCCGGCCGGATTTGAACCGACGTCTTCCAGCTTACCATGCCAGACGCTATACCAACTAAGCCACGGAACGAACACAGCAAAAAATGGTATATTCCACAAAACACCACTGGCGGTGATTGTAAGAGATTTTTCCACAAACCTCCACTGACATGGTATTTGATAGGACATTTCTACGTGGGATTTTGTGGAATACTATAGCCAAAATATTATAATTACGGCAAATGTAAAAAACCTGTTGAGATCACTAACTCCAAACGTAGGGTTTTTAGTAGCAGTAGAGCTGTTTGTAAAAGAGTTCGTCCAGGGATCACTGTAACCTTGTCTATTGCCGCCAAGTAGTAACGTGAGCATTAACTACGTTTCGGTTTTGAAGGGTAGGAATCCAGGCGAAATTACAGGCATTGGGATTTGTCAACTATGTCTCAGGGTGACGGGCGCAGTAGCAATGCTCCTTAGATCGTCGTAATCTGAGTGGCACCGAAACTGTTATGAACAGGCGTGTCGCTTACCACCAGGCGCATGACTTGTACGCTCCGTCACTTGAATTCATAAAAAAATTGTAACAAGAAATCCAGTGTTAAAATAATTCATAACAGCTCTTTTTCAATATTCAACTTATTTTAACTGCCTCTGTGGACGGACTGCCACGCAGCGGTTGGGACCTCTTCGGTTCGATTCCCGGACCCGAACAAATATATCTATGGTCTACATTATTTCTCTCGTGAGTTTGGGTGTAATTTGTGGTTGTCTATGTGTGTGTCTATGGCACCCGCGACACAGCGTTTCCCTAGTGCGGGGCTATGTTGAGAGTGTGCGTTATTATTATTATTATTTTATGTGTACATTTTTATTAATCAATTTCATGTTTTTACACTATAAAGTAAGCCAGTAAATAAATTGCTCTCGTATCTACAGAAAACAATTTACGAGGTGCTTCAATCAGGTATTTACGCGCCAAATTGATTTCAGGAAAATTTATGGGCCGAGTTATTGGGTCTACGACTAACTTTTATGGCTGTGAATACACCTATAGGCCATATTGTATAACACTTAAAGAACATAACGAATGAGCAACTTGAAGTGGCAATGTCTAAAGCTGTCAACAGACCAGGAAGTACATCGAACAGGCCGAGATTAACACATAAATTAACTTAGCACAAATACCGAAATATTGTTCTCCAACTATGAATTTGTACTCCAAAATGACTTCCGCGAATTCTCTGTAGAGATGCAAGCATAAGCATCGACTATGATTGTTATTTTTGGCATCGATTAAGTCCGGCATCGTACCTTGCCGAACACATGGGCGCTGCCGTGCGTTACGTCATCGCAACAAACTATGATTTTAACGCACCGAGTGCCACACTCACGAGTAATGCGGTGTCACAACGTTACGCCGCTAACTTACGTGCCGCAGAACACCTCCGCGGTTCGTCTCCTGACCTCCTGTTTTTCTTTGTCTCTTTGTAGTACTAATTTACCGCCCTGGCGTCGCCACGCCGACGCAATATATCGTGTGGCATCTCTCTAACAGATGAACATACTACTAAATTACTTTACTATACTTATTTTTATTTAGTAGCAGTAGAGCTCCACGTGAAAAGGTTCGTCCAGAGAAGTACTACCCACTTACTTATTTCTGCCGCCAAGCAGTAATGTGAGCATTACTGCGTTCCGGTTTTGAAGGGTAAGGGTGCTGGTGAAATAACAAGCAAATGGGACTTTACAGACAGGCGTGTCGCTTACAACAACGCTCACGACTTGCTCGTCCCGTCATTTTGTATCATAAAAACATTTGCTATTAAAAAAGAGCTGAAAATGTAGAAGTTACGTCGCGTAATATCACGTACGTAATATTTTAACTCTTTCCACTCAATTTGTATTTATAGACAACGTATGTTTAAACAAATACATGGCACTATTTCCGAAAAATAGCGAAAGGTATAATTTTCGAAACAAATAAATTTGTCCATGTTCCAACTAAAGAGATTAACATGGTTTTCGTATTTACAAAACAAGCTATATTTAAGTGTAGGAAAGAAATCCAATTAAATTTTCCGATATCGACGAAGAAAGAATTGAACCGCTAAATTGTACTATAATAATTATAATTAATTGTACGTAATTTCTTTGTAAGGCTGATTCAAGAAATATATCTGTTAAGTGCAATAGGCAATGGATAGTATTATAAATAGCATATTATTATGGGCAAAACGAAAACCTGAAATACCACGTAGTCAACTACCTGCCGTGTTTGACCCGCCACGTATCAAAAATATGTTTAAGGTAGGTTGTTCAATTTAGTTAACACATTTCTAAAGTTTACGGGTACTTGAATTTATATATTTTGAGTTACAACACTATCGTAATAGCAGTGCGATGTGTCAATCTAATCATACTAGCTTGGACGTAGTATTGATATATTTCGACGACTTTCGTGCATGTAACAAAAATAAGGACCTAACACCGTCTCGCACGGGCGTGAAAGAACGGTACTTAGTGCCGAAGTTACACGGTAGCGGTATTAGGACAGAAACGTCTCAAAAGCTTAAGAGGGAGCAGAGGAAAAATTCCTAATTTTCGATTTGATTTTAGAGGGGTATTTCCACTTTAAAGTTAAAAATAAAATATTGTATGAGTAACTACACGATATATTCAAGCATAGACACTAATCAGAAACATAAAACAATAAAGTTTCCTCGATAGATAAAAATCACGAAATGACCTCCAATTTTCACATTTTTTCGATTCATCCTCGAAATGCTACAGGTTATTAGTACAAAAATTAGATAATTAATTATATTTATGCATGATCTAGAACTGTCAATACGGATTTTTTAAATCCCTTTAGTTTTAGAGTTATTCCGCTAAAACGAATTTGGTACTTTTAATGCGCAAAATTCATTATCTCCTGTCGCATGTCACAGGCATATATTTGTCTCACAAATGTGCGCGGAGCCAATGTCAAAACTTTTTTGGCATGCTCCCTCTTAAGTACCATGCCGTTTAGTTCGATGCTAAATACTGATGCTGGTACTAGAAAGCATTGATCATAAGAAATACATAGGTTCATTTATACTAATGAAGAGAATAAACGATAGCTGTTTTCAGAGTACAACTAATGCCGTCTAGCGGTGCGCGACGGGACTAAATGAAGTAGCATTCATCATTGTTGTTACAACTTTGAATTTAGAAGAAATAAGAACAGGAATAATTGATTACGTAAGTGCCGAGACACAATACAAGATCTTAAAACTAAAATACAATCCCTACAACAAAAATTAACATAGAAAATTGAATTGCATAGAAATGCACTAGCTAAACGCACCATTATAATGATTACAGATATAAAAAACAAATAATTATCATAACAAATGCGTGTAGCGGCACACGCAAACGGGTCTTGCTCAGCTATTAGCTACAGGCAGAAAATCTACCTGTAGCGCTAGTTTTCAGCAAGCCCGATACGAGTGAAGCACTTGCTTCGTATCGCACCTGCAGTCCAAGCAGAAGCGAAAATCTTTTTCGCTTTCGATTTCGGTTCCGCTTTTAATATTTTGTGATAACTACCGAAACTCTTCGAGAGGCAAGTACAGTCGGATACGCAATAACATGTACTAATTTCATCGTAATTAATTATGCGTTATGGCGAGTATGCATTAGCTCCCTTATTTACATAAAGGTACTCCAATTAGTACCCACGACTCATTCCATCCCTGTGACCCATTATCCTTTGCTCTTGTAAAGCAATTTCCGCAATAACGTGTGACCACCCTACCGCCAGATGATAAATGTGTTTCTCAATATCCGAGATAATGGCCGTTCGATGCGTCAAATTGGACAATAATGAATATGTCCCGTTTTTGTTCTTGACCGTATGGTTCCCCTACTTTTGTTCAAAGTAAGTATAATATTGAAGACTTTTTTGTAATTCATTTGATGTGTTTTATAATATTAATAATCATATGGAAAAAACAGAAGAGAAAAAGAAAAGACAGTTGAAAGACCAAGTACAAAGACACGACGCAAGCACATAGAAGAATTCGTGAGGTCCGTTGGTTCGTTCCGTGGCTTAGTTGGTATAGCGTCTGGCACGGTATGTAAGAAGACGTCGACCGGATCGAAGGAATTTTTTCTGTTTTTTCTGAGTGTTCGATCTTTGTATTAATAATTATAACAAACTAGTGGAGTAATTTCACAAAAAATAATTGAATATCAATTCAATAAAAATTTAATTAGAAAAAGAAAAGTTTTATTTGACTACAATAAGACGCCATAAAAGAAAAATAGAAAAAATAATAAAGACAAAAAAAAACGCAAGATGTTATGAAACGTCAAGAAATGATTTTTATATAATGAAGTATCTATATATGATAATTACAATATCCACACAACAATGTAGTAAGTTTTGGCCCTTTTTTCTTACCGCCTTTTTTAACTGCCTCCGTGGCCGAACGGTTACCATGCTGGTCTGCCATGCAGAAGTCCCGGAATCAATTCCCAGGTCAGGAGAATTATTTGTATGACCTACATTTATTTCTCTCGAGAGTTTGTGTGTAATTTGTTGTTGTCTATGTGTGTATCCATGGCACCGGCGACAATAGGATTCCCTAGTGCGGGGCTATGAGTGTATGTGTTATTTATTTATTTTGCGGTAAAAACGCGATGGTTTTTTAATAATACCAAGTGATAGTACGAACAATTCGCGCCTGTCCATGGCAGTTGCAAAGCCACTCAGAGCTTGAAATCCCAAAGATCTGAGAGGCACTGCCCCCGCGCTCGTCATCCTCAGACATAATTAAGATGACACGTGCCTATAATTTCACCTTTACCATTCAAAATTGGAAAGCAGTACCTAATGGTCACATTACTGCTTGACGTCAGAAAAAGGTAAGGTGGCAGTAATTCCCTTGACAAACTATTACACAAGGAGCTCTACTGCTATAAAATATGTTATGTCCCTCAGGTCCACAGACGAAACTCTTCACCAACGAGATTTTGGCGAGATTCGTTGAAGTCTTCGGTGCTCCAAAAGCTGGCAGTTACTTCTGTCAAAAAAAAGTGTAGTTATGTATATAAAAGGAAGACGTTCGTTCAGGACACAACGCCCCCAAAAAGCAGCTGTCGATGAAATTTTCTTCTTAAAATAGAACTTTTCTTTTTATTTTCCTTTTCTTTTATGTAATACTAAACCATTTAAACCCTCTATTTCCACACACATTAATTACATAACAGCTGTGTGTACCCTTAAATATAAAATAAACAAATAAGAAATAAAATCAATTTTTCCGGATTTAAATCGCGTATATTTGCCTTTTTTTTTAAACAAACCAACGTTTCGGGCTCTTTACAGGTCCCATGATCTCGATTGACCTGATTGTCATTTACATGGGATCTGTAAAGGGCCCGAAACCTTGGTATGTTTGAAAAAACAAATATACGCGATTTAAATCTGGAAAAATAGTTTCATTTCCTATGTGTAATAATCGCGAAAACCTAAGAGTCGATAAATAAATAATAAAGTAAAAAAATACTATTTAGAAGTACAAAACATAAATTATTTTGTTTAAATTTTACTGCGCGGCAGACGTCGCTCAGCAGTGATAAACAATAAAATTTACCGAAATTTAAATAAAATTCTTTGTCGTTCCATGGAAATAAATAAGAAATTGCTTTAGAAATACAAATACAAACAATTTATTGTTCCTTTCCACCTTAACAATACACTTTGCAAGGTAATTAAGCTCAGGACAACGTACAGTTAAATTGTGAGATGGAAGACTGGTGCCTAAACTAGGTTGAATGTCCGAAACAATTACTGTTAAATAAGTAATACTTACAAACTTAAAAGATAAAGTCCAGTATGAAGCTTCATTCGCGTTATGCGTCTTTGAATTTGCTCGAGTATTATATTTCGTTTCAATCCATTTTGAACAAAAAGTACACAAACAAGTCACTGACCCGACCATAGACGGTTTAGTGATGGCCAATTGTAACGCCAACTACAAATCGATTAATTAATTGAATGAATCGATTTGTTAAATTGAGTCATACTAGCGGTTTTCCTTACATAACCTATATAAGCATATTTAAAATTTCAATTAAAATCTTCCTTCAAATCCTTACACTTAGATACTCGTTCGAGTGCGTATGAAATGTTCGATTTAATAATCGATTACTAAACTCGAATTGATTGAACCGACTGTTTTTTTTTCGAGTCGAAATGTTCGAAATATACGTGAAAGTGTTACTTTTTTTATTTATTTATTAAGAAATAGATACAGAAAAAATACAAAAATTTGTGCTGCTAACGGTGTAACAAAAACCATTTTTGGTTTGACCGTACATTCAATGCCATCTGTTTAAAGTGTAAACAGATGGCATTCACCATCTAGTTTACACTTTAAAGTTACAAAAAAAAAAAAATAATAATAAGAAAACGATTAAAAAGAATGACAATAAATACATTCTATACTAATAACATTTCCAGTACAAAATATTAACAAAAAATAAGAAAGAATAAAAATGTGGGTGGGTATCAATTAGTTCGCGTTATAACGCACCAATACATCACACATTCCAGTCAAGTTATACAATTTTTTGTGGCGTAACACACGGAAGGATTTTATTCTTTTAAAAAATATTGTTTAAGTTTAATTTTAATATTGTGTGCGTTTATTTCGGTTTTGAGTTGTACTGGTAGTTCATTTATTAATTTAGGTACTTGGTATTGTAATAAATGTTTTCCGTATAAGTTTTTGTATTTTGGTATTTTTAACGTAATTTTTGACGCACTTCTTGTGTTTATTTTTGGTACAATAATGTTTTGTAAGTGTGAATTGAAAAAGATTTCTAAAAGGATAATGTATTTGACCTGATCATGTGTGGGTATAATTTTGAAATGACGTAATAATTCTAAGTAGTTGTCTTGATATTTATTTCTAATTTTGGTAGGTGTAATAGTTTCAAGAATTCTGACTTGCAGTCTGTATATGGGATCCAGATGCGATTTACAAGTTCTACCATAACTACTAAGTCCATAATATATTGTTGTTTCACCTAGAGCCTTATACAAGTATAGAATTGTCGAGAAAGGAATTTTGATTCTAACAATAGCCAGTTTTGCCAATATTGCCCGTAGTTTGTCACTGACATAATTAATATGCTCATTCCACTTAAGTCTGTTATCGATTATTAACCCTAAGTATTTTTGTTTATTGACTATTTCAACAGGTGTGCATGAGCAGTTATGCAAGTTAGCATGGCGACATGTGTGGTTGTGAGCAATCAGTTTCAAATTATAGGGTTTTCTATTCTGGCTAGAACTAATATACATTAATTTGGTCTTTTCTGCATTAAGCACAAGACCAACATCGTGAGACCATTTCGTCAGTAACGTAAAGTCCAATTGTAGATGTTTTAAGGCTTCACTTAGGTCCTTTTTAGCTGCTATAAGACACGTATCATCAGCAAACGGATAGATTTCGCAGTTTTTAATTAGGTTCACTAACTCGTTCACGTAAGTAATGTAGTAGTAATAAACTTATTCGATTTATTAAGTGATTGCTTTAGAACTTTAACCAAACGGGTTTGTTTACTTTTTTGTTCAAATTGGATTGGAACAGACTATACATAATGGACAGTAATTCTTTCGAACAGATGTCGGACGTAGAACGAGAGTTTAGGGCCAGGTCAGGTCATCAGGTATCCACCACCCGATCTCAACTATGCACTGAAACGACAGACAGTACTAAAGACATCGAGTATATAATCAGAAATAGAGACGAAATGTCATTTAATTTGTTTGAAAACTATTCTGCCGAATCATTACGGTGACAACTGCGCTCCGATTGGTCAGCCCGAATTCGAAACAACTGGCGGGTTAACTTGAACTTGAAATTGAACAATTAAATAACGCACACACTCAACATAGCCCCGCACTAGGGAAACCCTGTGTCGCGGATGCCATGGACACACACATAGACAACCACAAATTACACCCAAACTCACGAGAGAAATAAATGTAAGCCATACAAACATTTCTCCCGGTCCGGGAATCGAACCTGGGACCTCTGCGTGGCAGTCCGGCATGATAACCGTTCGGCCACGGAGGCAGTTTAATTACATATTATTATTAATTACATACTTAATACTCAATTACCGATGAAATGTGATTCCGTTTGTTTTGCAATTACACGTTTTGCCGTCTTTCCCGCACCACCGAATTGTAAGAGATATTATCTTTATTACAATAAATACAGAATATTTTTGGAATATACGGAGACGTACACACAGGCCAGTTGTTGGCGCTGTACTATTTCAGCTTTCTTATTTGTGATTTCAGGGCAAACGAGAGTTGATATTTAAAAGTGATATAAGGCCTATTTGCCTGACGAGTTGCCAGGGATGGACGGCCTTTATTTCGTTTCTATTTCTGGCTATATACTCGATGACCAAAGACAATAATAATAGTAAGGCAGTACTAAAACGTTTTTTAAGAAAGTACCTAATAATTTTGTATCGAATGTCCTCGATGGTTTTAATTTAATAATAAGAAAGTATTTATGATCTGAACGCGAATTGTTCAACGTGTAATATTCTAAGGTAATTCTTAACGCAACGTTGTAGTTATCCACATAAAACTTTATTTTTTAACGAAATATTTCGAATATAGCAAATAAATACTCTAATTAATGTAAGAGACTGTCAACTTATGTCCCAGGGCGACGGGTGCAGTAGCTGTGCACCTGAGACAATTGCGATTTAAAGTTCTGACTGACATTGCAACTGTTATGAGCAGATATGTCACTTATCACCAGGTGCACGACTTCTTCGTCATAAAAAAAGTATTCAACAATGCTGTTAAAATAACAAGGTCTAAAGAAACGAGATTATTTGTTACTACAACTTTGTCGTAAAAGTAACAAAAATAGGACACGGCTAAACTAGTAAAAGCTATAATAACGTGTGTGTGCGTAAACTCGTTATGAGTTTCTACAATGGTAAATTCATTGCACGTTAATTATAACTTTTAATGGTATAAGAACAAGTTACCAGACGACTGAATTTTCTTACTGCGGCTTACGTATCTTTGATTAGATAAGGCGTATTTATAGGTATTGCTAATATGAATTAATTGTATATGATATTTAAATAAATATCATACTATAGTCATTGACTTACAATTGTATGGACGTCGGGTCCGCGCTAAAAAGTATCCGAACTTATAGGGCGTTATAATCGTATACAGAGCGTCATTCACGCTTTAGTCTTTGTTTATTCGACTGACAGCGAAGCAAGCAAAATTGGACAGTTCTGCGATGACATTACAATTTAAATTCAACGTTTTAGCTTTTTCATATTCCTTTACATGTCACTACGTTTAAATAGGTTGACTTGGGACATTTTTTTCGTGGTTTTTGTATTAGACCCGTTGCGTCGTCCATTTATTTGTAAGTTAATGACTATAGTGTACTAGACAAACAAGGCATCGTCTAGTGCGTCCAGCAGTACCGACGACGTTGCTATACGTGGCACGCCTTCATTACTCCACAAAGTCTGCAGATATTGTGGAGTACATACGGGTGAAAGCCAATGCTGCCCTGAGAGTCGAGCAGTTGGAGTCCCGCCACAATGTGAATTTTAATTTATTTGTGATGAGAGTACCAACTCAAGATCTGTCGACCTTCATGAAGGAGGTCTTTTGGCCGAAGGGTTATCATATTCCGGCGTTTCCGAGGACGGCTACCGGTCACCAACGTTGCGTCACAAGTCGCGGTCCATACGTGTAAATAAATGAATAGTGTTAGTGTTTTATTATTTAATTATGTATTTTAATCTAAAAGGTATATATTTATGGATCTTTTGTAACCTGAATATAAAATACATAAACAAAAACGAAAAAGCTAAAAAGTCGTTGAAAAACCAAATACAAAGATACGACGCAAGCACATAGAAAAACTCGTGAGGTCCACTGGTTCGTTCCGTACCTTAGTTGGTATAGCGTCTGGCACGGTATGTTAAAAGACGTCGGTTCGAATCCGGCCGGATCGAAGAAATTTTTTCTGAGTGTTCGATCTTTGCATTAATAATTATAACAAACTTTGTTCATTTTTAAATAAATCCTACAGTTTTTTGACCAATTTTAGTAGATACATACTTCAATAAATACTTTTAGTAAATAATTGTAACTGCCTCGGTAGCTAACGGTTACCACGCTGGACTGCCTCACGAAAGTGTCGAGTTCGATTCCCGGGCCGGGACAAATATTTGTAAAACCTACATCTATTTCTCTAGTGAGTTTGGGTGTAATATGTTATGGTCTATGTGTGTATCTATGGCACCCGCGACCCAGGGTTTCCCTATTGCGGCACTATGAGTGCGTGCGTCATTATTGTTATAATAAATAATTGTAAATGAAATATTCTTAATATAGAGGAATAAATAAAAAACGAATTTTCTACTTTAAACTGATCTATGTGAAAGTTTCATCACTATCTGAAACACGACTGGGAATATTTCCTCTTTGGATAGCTAATCCTACTCTTAGGCGGAAGTATTTAACAGCATTCTGATTACCGAAAGGTTCAACGAGGCAAATTGAAATTACCAAATTGTTATGACGTGTAAATATTGAATAATGATTGTTTTGGGGTTCAGTATCGACTTTAATAGCTACTTCTTGTTCAAATGCAGAGTTTTGTACTGTTAAGGACATTGTGAGAGTCTGGTGTCAGTACTAGGGTTATATCCCTGTATGACTAATCACCAGGCTCCCTCCCTGTAGTCTAAGGTTAATGACTCCTTTTATTAATTGCAGCTGAGAGAAGCTTTGTAAAAGTGAAGTGTGTGTGTGTGTGTGTGTGTATGTGTGTGTGTGTGTGTGTGTGTGTGTGTGTGTGTGTGTGTGTGTGT
>NW_020653337.1:5683306-5688394 GCF_003589595.1 Hyposmocoma kahamanoa
GTGTGTGTGTGTGTGTGTGTGTGTGTGTGTGTGTGTGTGTGTGTGTGCGTGTGTTCGTGCATATATGTGCTTGCCTTCGCGCATATGTGTGTTTGCATTGTTTGTAAGGGCATCATTCTAAAATAACGTAACAACACGTGCATCGCTAGATTTTCGTTCAGCGGCTAGAATTTTCAAAGACGTTCAAAAAATGACATTGGCTCATATGCCTGTTTTTGGTCTGATATGTATATGTATATAAGTTTGTTTTGCAATATTTCATTATTTGGTAGTAGTATATGGTTCTATTTTGGGATTACTTTTAGTGCCGGGCATTTCAACCCCGTGCGGCCTAAACAGAATATTTTTTACATTTAGGCCGCGCCGGACACAATGCCGGGCAGAGTACGTACGCGTAATGTTCGATCAATGTTTACTTAAAATTGACATACGTCTTTGATTTTACATTGAAATTTCACATTACCCATTTTTTGCTTAGTATGTAATTTTCAAATTCAATTTGAAATAAAGTTCTTTTATTTATAATATCAAGTGGCCTGATGGTAAGCTACACATATGTACCCGTTCATAGCCGTGATGGGTCAAAATGACCGGCACCTGATCTACCTATTGGGACTGTGGGGGGTTCAAATGACCGGCTCGATGTAACTATTAACGCCACATATAGCAAACGCTATACAGTACTTGACTATAAAACATGACCGGCGTGGTCTTAACGAATTTCTACTGCTATTTAGTTTTTATGATTTTTGATAGCATACTTACTTTTCTAAACTGAGAAGAAGCAAAAAAAAATTAGGAATCAAAATATTTTAGTTTATTACCATTATATTATTATTACCATTAGCTTACGGCTTGTTAGTCCCTTCGCTTGGTATTATAAAAAAAACACCAAGGATGTACCGTCGTAAGAAACCTGTGAGTAAAGGTAATTGTTTACTAAATAACCGTGAAAGTATAAAAAATTGCATTATAGAGCTTTATGGTCCGTCTATTTTCTTCTGAATATTTATAACATCTTTCCACACGCTGGCACGTGCAACGTCGAAACACACTCCAGGTTAAAGTAAAGGCGCAATAAAAACGAACAAAAAGCTTATTTAAACTGTAGACACTTTCATATTTCGCGAAAATCTACCTGTCACCGGTTAAACAAGAATGATGTTACCCTCCTCGCTCGATTCCCGTTTCTCTTCAATTGCTTTGTGTTGTTCTATGTGAAATGAATAAAAAGTATTATTTACGGGTATTATTATTCATGATCGCCACATAAACATTTTATCACATAAAAAAATTGTGTTTTGAGTTTTTATTTGTGAGTTTATGTTTTTTATTATTAAAATTTTTTTACAGATAGCATTCAAGATTCAAGTTTTTGGTCTGCTTCGTCATTCACCAAATGGCTTTGTGAACTCACTACAAAACCATTACAAAAGTTAAGAATTTACCATAATTATGTACATTAGCCTTCCTCAAAAAATATTTTTAGTACTTATAGGTTGTCGGCATCATCAACTATACGTCCTGCACCGGACACGGATCTTCTCTAAGAAGAATTTAAGCCATAGACTTTGGTGATTTCCGTTTAATTTTTTTATAATACCATGTGACGGGACGAACAAGTCGTGGGCCTGGTGTTAAGGGACACACCAGTCCATAGCAGTTGTACCAATCAGAACATTTAATCGCAAAATCTGAGAGACGCCGGACACATTACCGCTTGGTGGCAGAAATAGGTAAGGTGGCAGTACTTCCCTGGACGAATTCTTTCACAAGGAGCTCTACTGCTATAAAACTACCATTTGCATTTGCAGAGAGAACCGTTCTACGCTACCACCGTAAGTTCTGCACGTAGGCACTAAGAAATATGTTCGTTTTATACTATAATCAAAAGACCATAAACATAAAGATATCGTTTGTATTTAAACCATAATCATAACAATAACTTACTGCAATGTTAAGACGACGTAAGAAGATACTAAAACACGAATTGCCCAAAAGAAAAGGTGAGAAAATAAAAAATTCAAGTGGAATTTATATCAAATGGAGGGTTCCGTTTACTTGTAATTTGTGGCTGTCAGTGCAAAAGTGATGAAATGCATATTATCCAAACTAATATTATAAATTAGTTTAGTAGCCAGAGTTCTTAGATTTGTTACGCCTTTTCTACCAGTTTGTTTTATTTAATTTTGTTTACATTTCTAATCAGTAAATTTCTTCTCTGTACTATAAGGCTAAGGTGTGGTATTGAATAAAGATATAAATTATTATTAAAAACAAAGAGAAGGTAACTCTGCCTGTTCCCTTTTCACGCCTAAACCGTTGAACCAAACTTGATGAATTTTGGTATAAAGATATATGGAACATAGAAAAAGGACATTGACTACTATTTGTTACAAAAATAAATCTTAAAGGGGTGAAATAGGAGATGAAAGTTTGTATGGAGAACCAATAAAACTATGAAAATTTGTATAGTACACCAGCTAACAGACGTTAAATGTGGGATATAAAATGATGATGGTACATGAAAGTAGCATTCAAATATAAATAATTGTTTAGTTTTCTCTCCTTTGGAGTAATATCGTAGAAAAAAGACTAAATGTGAGTTATACCACTTTTGCGCTGATAGCCTGAATTAGGCCCAAGTTTATTACTTAAGGATTTAATCTTACAACAAAATATTCCTAAGTGAACCCAAAAACTTATAAGTAACTTAGTATAGTTACCAAAACAAAGTATAACTTATCGTACTTATCATAAGTTAGAAGTCACAGTAGTTATTTCTAGTTTGTTCTTTTCATACGAAACAAAAGTGTCCAAAAGCTGGATCGTGCTTCTGCAAGCATGGCTCCAATTACGTCTAACGCCGTCTCCCGTTATTCTTGAGATTTCTAAAAAGCAACTAAAGAATGGCACGTGGAGATTTTTTTTATGATAACGGGACGAACAAGATCTGCGCTTGGTGGCAAGAGAACGCCTATTCATAACAGTGCCATTTAGAGTTGTAAATCGCAATAAAATGAGGACCATCACCACTACGCCCGTCACTCTGACATAAGTTTGACAAGTCCCACGTACACACGCCAGCAGATCAAGCTACATATTGACGTATATATGTTCCGTTGCAATGGAGGCGATTTTCAAACAAAAATGTGTAGTCTGCATTTTATTTACTTGCAGGTTTTTCCGGTTGGTTCTGTTGGCCACGCATGTTGGCGAGTGTACTTTTACAGAGGTTAGTTAATTCATCCCGGCTTGAACTAGCCGCCTGTGTGTACAGGGGATCAGGTTAAATTGACCAGTCTGAAGCTTGGCGTCGTTACTGCTCGTTTTGAACCACTCGGGGGACACATGTAGGGATCTCCGATGAGACGCGAGCCACCTTCATCTCCCGAAACAAAGCAAACAAAAGATACAATTGTTTGTCGTTGTATTTTATCCTTGTGTCCAGAATATTTGTATTGTGTTCTTTCCACGGCCTTTAGTTAACTGTATCCCCCATTGAACAGGGTACACCAAAGTGCCTTGTAATGATGCTTGAGGATGTTTTTACAATTGAAAACGGAATCCTAAAATGCAAAACATTCTCGTTTACACTGAGCTAATTCCACGTGCTCATGTATATTTAATGTGAAAGTGAATAATGAAAGTCCTGCGAATTTGGTCGACTCATTTGCGACGCCATCTTTTTTGCTTAACGTTTTTTACTCTAATTTGTTCAAGCCATTGTTTTTCATTTTATATTTGTTTACGTTTAAGAACATTTGGAATTGCTCAAGTAAGACTCTTGTAGAAATTAGAGCTTATTTTTAACCGACTTCAAAAAAAGGAGGAGGTTCTCAATTCTCTTCTCTCTTTTTTGTATGTATGTATGTTACGCGTTAACTCCGGTATTTTTTTGTTGGAAAGAGGGTACCTCCATAGTGGTCCCATTTAGTTTTGAAGAAAATCCATCTCTAAGGGTGGCTGATCACGCATGAACATTCATTTTTGTAAATAGCGCCTAAGTTTTACTTAAGGAGCAATTATTTTAATGGTTGGTTTTGCTATTCTCCAATTCAACGCGTTTTTCTCTCTCAATATACTTTGACTAGTGAGAACCGATTTTTATTATCTCGTGTGTCAAGTCCTGTATAGTGGCGAACTAGAAGATATTTCAATAAAACTTGGCAAATAGACGTAATTCCACGTACTTTTGAAGTCGGTTTTTTTAGTACTCTATACTGAGATTATCCAACTTTCAGTTGTATTACATCATCTCAAGATACGGTTAGCCGTTTTAAGTTACATAACAGTTTCCTTCTATACCCTGCAAATTCAAATACCACATATAACTTTATATTACTTCATTCTAGAAACTATTTACCACTTACGCTTCCAATAAGCTACATATATTGCCACCAATGTTGCATACGGGTTTCTCTGGCAACTGTTATACTCTACTCAAATGATTAGAAACGTTTATAGATCATTTAAAGTAGTTATATAAGAGTTGTAATAATGACCATTGTGCAGTTTGTGCACTAGAAGTTTTATAATGGAAGTAAACCAATATGGTATTCTTATAACATAACACCATCATGATTTTATAACATATAAAATGCACATTGTTAATTTAATATTCCACAAACTTAGTAGAAGAAAACAATGAAAAGTCATATCGTGATAAAAAACTTTATATTTTATGCAATCGTTGCTTAATGAGGTTTCTTAAAGTCGAGTGCCTTGTTTAGGCCAAGAGGCTTGACCGAGTGGCCTAAGTAATAATTACGAGATTTATAAGACCTAATTATGTATAGAATTCTTTTTCTACGAGTAAAATAAAATAATGAAACACAATCAATATTTAACGTATTTTTTGTTAACATTCCACGAACACAAATTCAAACGAAAGCGAAACAAACGCTACTAAATAGAAAACCAAAGAAACAGAATAAAAATGTCCGTGTTTGGCCAATTAGTTATATTTTAACCAACCAGGAGGCAGTAAAGCGTTTGAGTAGCGTCGTATTTGATATTTGATATTGTTTATAATAAATAATTTTGTACGTGTTACGTAACATTTCACAAATTATTATAAAATAATTT
>NW_020653337.1:5693394-5714454 GCF_003589595.1 Hyposmocoma kahamanoa
TAAACCCTTGTAATTTCGAAACTATTTGAAATTTGAGGTAGGCCTGACAAATAACGTCTCTGGATATAACTTCTAGATTATATATTGAAATCATAGATAATGATTATTTGACATCTTAAATAGGATCGCTTTGATGGAGAGCGCTCGTAGGCGTATATAGGTGGGGATAGAGTTTATAGCCTAATTTACCGAGTAGGTTAATTTTCTACACGAACGAAGAAGCTTGTAGTAACTAATATAACAATATGTACCTATTAAAGAATCATTAACAACATTGGGGTAGAATTTATGAACAATATGCCTTTGTGATGGTGACATTGACAAATGTCCGTTCAGAAATGGACTTAAGGTTTATAAAGGAATATTGATTACACCCACGGGTAATAAAATTTGGTAGGTAATAAATTTAACTGTAAAATTAAAAATCATCGTCAACATAATCTAGGGTGTCGTCTAAGCAGAGTTTAGGCCGTAATTCGTCAAGCTGGTCCAATGCGGGTTGGAGACTACACAAGTTTCTCTAAGGGTTGTTTTATCACAATGTTGCTCACAAACACTAATAGGTAACTTAAAAATTCTTCCACATGGTTTCGAACCGTTGACTTTCAATTGAAGCTAATAATTAAAAAAAAATCTTGTTGTTCAAATTAAATTAAATGTTTTGTAAAATGGAATGTTCTTTGTAAATTTAAAATGTACCTTATTTGAAATTTACACTTAATACCTTTTACGACTTAATAAATAGGGTGGTTTGCGTTAATATTAGACGTAACTGGTTCATGACTTTACCATTTCAGACAGCCGTGTCTATGGGACTTGTACAGTAGCAGTAAAGATCCTTCTGAAAGAGTTCGTCCAGGAAAGTACTGACACCTTACCTATTTCTGCCGACAAACAGTATTGTGAGCATTACTGCGCTCCAGTTTGGATTTCCCTAAGTTTAATATATGCCATGACATTTCAACTTTGGAGGTATTAGTGTTTTTGAATGAGATATTAAAAAGTTTCAAAACTTTGAAATTATTTTGACATAACACGGTACACAGTAATACAGACTTTTGGTTTGACAATTACGCGCGCAAAAAGCAGTACAGTGTTTCGGGCGCCTGAGTTAGAGAAAACTCTCAGATCCTGCCATAAGTGCGGCGACGCGTACGATATGGCGCAGCACACCTTAGAGGTGTGCAATCGTTGGAGTGCGCAACGCCGCACTCTGGTAGCGACCATAGGAGGAGGTCTCTCGTTGCCAAGCGTGGTAGCAACCATAGGAGGAGGTCTCTCGCTGCCAAGTGTGGTAGCGACCATAGGAGGAGGTCTCTCGCTGCGAAGCCTGGTAGCGACCATAGGAGGAGGTCTCTCGCTGCCAAGCCTGTTAGCGACCATAGGAGGAGGTCTCTCGCTGCCAAGCCTGGTAGCGACCCTAGGACGAGGTCTCTCGCTGCCAAGCGTGGTAGCGACCATAGGAGGAGGTCTTTCGCTGCCAAGGGTGGTAGCTGCTATGCTGAGCGGCGTGGAATCGTGGGAGGCTGTGGCTTTTTGCGTGGAAGTCATCTCGCAAAAAGAGGCTGCGGAGCGGATACGCGAAGTCGCTGTCGACGCGAACCCGTTCCGGCGCAGGCAGCGTTGAAGATGGCGAATGCAGCTCGCTGCTCGCCTAATTCGCCAGTGAGGCCAGCGGACGAGCACCGGGGATCCCTTGCCCGCATTGCACGGTCTCACTTGTCTGGGGGAAGGGTCAAGCGTCTGACCCTCCCCTCTGTAGCGTGAGAACCTTGGCAGAAGTCAAGGTGGTCGGGGGCGTCGTAGTAGTCAATCTACGTAATCCCACGGCGCCCACAACATCCGCCCAAGAGGGTACCCCTCGGGCATCCCCGGCTCGAGGGTATGTATAAAGCATTTCCCCCCGTTAAAAAAAGAATTTTAACATTAAAAAACGACATTATATCGAGACAAGCCAAAACAATGCAAGGTTCAATACAGTGCTTAGTAATTTAATAACCAGAAGAAGAGGGAACAGCAATTTATTCGTTTTTCAATAGGTGTAACTTACTTTCTAAAGTAACATTATAATGGCTTTCGACAGATTTCGTCATTATTTATTGTACAACGTAAGTTAAATATATCTTATTACGTTATTATCCTCAAAAATTACAAATATCCAAATGCGTATAGGACGCAGCTTTTTCTCAAAATGCTGTTTTTGATATTACAGTATTTTGGTTTGACACGGGAGTATGGAGTATGCCATCGATAAGAAGCGACAACGCAAGAGAGTGAAATTGGATCCAACTAGTGCAACTTTTTACATTTAAAATGATGATTTCTATTTACAACTTTTATGTAGATTTTAAGACTTTCGTTGTTATTCACTAAATGATTATCACTAATATCAGGTTTCTTACCACGGTATGACTTCTTTTTATTTTCTCGATATTTCGGAACGGTTGCACGCTCCATGGTCACGGGTTGACTGGACGGCGACAGATGACAGCTTTAAGAGCAGACATATCTGTCTACCCTCTTGCGTTGTCGACGACTGCTTTCATCGCGATTTGTTGTGGCGTTACCATTGACAACTCACTTTTTTCACACAAAAGGAGCGAATAAAAAGAAGTCATATCGTGGTAAGAAACCTGATATTAGTGATAATCATACAATTTTTATGTTTTCAATATAAATTTACACATGTAGTATATGTATACATCAAAAACTCTACACCACCATAGTTGAAATGTCTTGGTATTTCTTCGTAACATAATAATAAAATAACTTCGAAATTCAATGGAATTTAGAGCATGTTCGATCTTGTACTTGTGGGATGGTTGAGCGAATTATCAACTAGAAACTCTTGATGCAGAACAGAGAGATTTATTGGCGACGAAAACCTCGTATCTAAACTTCATAGTTTAACTTACTCGCGTGAAATTGTATATCGGTTTTGTACAGAATATACTTCGATGTGTAATAATAATACTACATAATAATAATACTATGAGTGTATCCCCTGCACTAGGGAAACCCTGTATCGCGGGTGCCATGGACATACTCATAGACAATCACAAATTAAACCTTAACTCACGAGAAAAAATGTGGGCCATACAAATATTATAGGCATCTTTTAGGCAAGCTCGTTCCATCGTAAACTCTATGTATGCTCAGGGCTAGGTTGTTAGGGTACGTATAATTGAATGATAGAGATATATGAATATGTCAGATGGTTGTCCTTTACGTCGATTGACAAATCCTTTCACTACGACGGCAAACATTATCGTGCACGCCATATGATAAGAAAGAGAGAGAGAGAAGATGGTTGTAAGTACCTAAATATGTGTCGAAATTCGAAGCACTTTCGAACAGTTATAAGTCCAGGTGGAGGTGCCCTTACTCCGGCTAATGTACACTAGAGGTATATGTGCGCCACTTCAATAAACACTGATCTACACACAGGTAGTCCACGTTAACACCTGCCGGTAAAATACTGTCAAGTTAACAAGTTACGAGGCAATAATGCAAGAGACTAAAAAGAAAGAGAGACAATGAACGAAATTAAGTTGAAACTGCACGAAATCCGGGCATTTTTCGTTAAATCCTCTTTTTTAAAGGCTAAATGCCAAAAGCATGGTGAGTCTGCTTATTTCGGCCGGTAGCACAAAGCTGTGCCATTCTGTGGGCGCGAGACAATGGCCCGACAGCGCTGAGGGAGATAATGTTTTTCACTGTAAAACTGAACGTGGGGTATGGCTTTATTTGGAGCGACATTAAGTAAACTGAGAATGGTTGTATTATTTTATCTTCCGATTACCACAATAACTTTGGGTGACGTTTTTCACTGCAATTATGACGGTCGTAATTTTACAAATGACATTTCGACTGTTTTTTTTTGTATGTGTTACGCGATAACACGTTTGGCATTTGTGAACCGATTTTGATATTGATTTTTTTGTTGGACAGAGGGTATCTTAGTATTGGTACTACTATATACTTATAAGGGTGGCAAACTAAGGGATGAATCCGGTTTCGCGCACTTTCCGGTAACCGATTTCAATAAAGCTTGGCAAATAGATGTAATTCCACGAACTTTATAGGTCGGTTTTTTTGTGCTTTATACTAAGATTATTGCCATATAATTAGACGCATCAATGAAAAAAGTTTATACGTCATGTTTACTATGGACTTTAATCGATTATTTTACGAAGTTATCTGCAACAATATCGCTAAAAACTTTTTGTAATGTGTACCTTTCCGAGAAAAGAGTGCGTTCAGGGAAGTTATTACCAACTTAAGTAACTATTTCTACCGCCAAGCAGTAATATGAACATTACTCCATTCCGGGATTTTTTTATGATATCATATGACGGGACGAACAAGTTGTGTGCCTGATGGTAAGCGACACGCCTGTCAATAGTCTCATGTGCCTGTAATTTCATTGCGCAACTGAAGGCATAGCGCTTACTACCAGGCGAACGACTTGTTCGTTATTTAGTATCTTAAAAAAAAATTGTGGGAAATAAGGATGTGCAACACTATTATTAAAGCCCCACAAACTTTTCCAGTGACTCGCGCTTTGTATAGTGACTCAACGTTTTATTCAGCGCGGTTACAATAGCAAGCTTCTTTCGAGCATAATGGTTTGAATGTGAAGTTCTGACCGTCTTCAAAAGATTGCTTTTCGTTTGTAGATATTGATATGAGAATCGCTTATATGAAGCATGTGTTTTGACGATTCAATGAGTTTGTATTCGTTTTAATAATTATATAACTCCTGGCGAAAGCGTTCATTCGGGGAAATACTGCCAACTTACCTATTTCTGCCGCCAAGCCTTAATGTAAGCATTACTGCGGTCCGGTTTTGAAAGGTAAGGGCGCTGTTGAAATTACACGCACATGGGACTTGTCAACTTTTGTCTCAGGGTGACGGACGCAGAGGCAGTGCTTTTCAGATCTTTGCGATTTAAAGCTCTGAGTGGCACTGCAACTGTTATGGACAGGCGTGTTGCTTACGTTCGTCCCGTCATTTTGTATCTTAAAAGAAACTGATTATAGTCGTGTCTGTGTTGAGAGCACTGTTCTTTTTTTTAGTAAAGGAGAATAATGATGCTGTTGTGTTGTAGAATGAATGTAAATAGAGACAGCACTATTATAGAGACACAGGACAATTAAAATCTTAAATCGCATAGCCGGCATCGTACTTACAACGCAAAGGACAATTATATAGTCTAAACGCGACAAAATCTTCTTACCATCAGGTTAAAAAGAAAACAAATGAGTGCAAAGAAATATTTCCGCTTATATTAGAATATCTCCCAAGTAGCACACTTTATACGCCTTAAAACTTTTATATCTATAAACAGTCTTAATATGGTATTAATTAAATTTTTATTGAATTGATATTCAATTATTTTTTGTGAAGTTACTCCACTAGTTTGTTATAATTATTAATACAAAGATCGAACACTCAGAAAAAACACTCAGAAAAAATTCCTTCGATCCGGTCGGATTCGAACCGACGTCTTCTTGCATACCGTGGCAGACGCTATAACAACTAAGCCACGGAACGAACCAACGGACCTCACGAATTTTTCTATGTGCTTGCATCGTGTCTTTAAAAAATGTAAAACTAATTATAAAATTAGATGACCTTATACATTGACTTACAATTATATGGACGTCGGGTCCGCGCTAAAAAGTGTCCGCACTTGTAAGGCGCTAAAATCGTATACAGAGCGCCAAACTCCGACTAAAGTCTTCATTTGTTCGACTGACATCGCGATACTGCGATGACATTACAATTTAAATTTCGAATAGGTTGACTTGGGACATTTTTTTCGTGGTTTTTGTAATAGACCCGTCGTCCATTTATTTGTAAGTCAATGACCTTATATCGTTTATTTTTTTAATTAGATTCAACATTAATCTGTAGTCGGTATTTGAAATAATAATCATTTTTCTTTGCCGTACAAAATTAAGTAAATTGATTATTTGTTGTGCATTTGGTGACACTATGTTAATGTTAGAAATAATCAATGAGTTACGACCTGTATTTAATATTTAAAGTTGACGAGTGGTAAGTTGAGGTGTGGAAGTACCAACTGCTCGGCTTTGTTTATCAATAGCTGATTTCATTTTGCTTCATACCGGGGACCGACCTAAACGGGAGAAAGAATCGCTAACTCAACACGCACCGACTGGTAATTTTATAATTCAGAACCAAGTGCACTAATATTAATTCTATTTAAGCTGCTTGTTAATAATACGAGGGATGTGCGATGTTGAAAAACATGTCGATATAGTCCATCACAGTGTTTCTAATAGTAACGATCAACCTAGCGATGCATTAGCAATTGATAGATTAAACAAAATGACAAAATGTTAGAATCCCCACATTTTCCTCACATACCGCCAATCCCCACAAAATCCCTAATCTAGTTGAAATTTCCCACAATTTGGGAAATTCCCCACAAATAGGCAACACTGGATACAATAGTCGTAATTCGCGTGCGAGCTGGTTTTTGTTTATTGACAAATAAATAAACATTGTGAAGTAATTCCGTGCTATTAAATGATAAAAACAATTGAAAAGAGCGCGTAAACTACTGTACTTCAATGTTGTGGTGTATTTGTATTGTGCCGTCTGTCAATAAAATACAGTGAAATCATTGTGTGAAATGTGGTTGGCGTGAAGAAATAACCTCAATTTTGTAATGAAAATTTCATTTTTTCCAACATAAGTTAGGTATGACATTAAAATATTCCTTATATTTATATGACAGGGAATTTATCCACTTTTCTAGTCATATATAACACATTCCATATAATTATACAGAATAAGGTTTTTTTGCGACAACTTGGATTTTTTAAATTGTTTTTTGACCTAGTATTTTGAAAAGTTTTTTATTGCATAATACGCTCACAATTCCTATAACTTTTATAAAGGTTTTGTAATAATGTCAAAAGAAAAAATCACTTAGAAACATCGCGTTTTGTAGACAATCATAAAAGCCTCATAGGAGTGAATATTCTTCTGCAAGATCAACTACATAAAGCAAGTAAAAATAATCTTTTCGTATTCTAAAGCTTTTCTATAGATGAAGTTATAGACAAAATGCCCCAACAGTGTTTTGCAAAAAGCTTTAAATTCTTATCGCCATTTTTATTTTTAAAGAATGACTACCAATTTTATACATAAATATTTAAAATTTAGTGAGCGCATTACTTTTATGACAGGTTTTACATCACTTTTCACAATGTATTGAAAGTCGCACGTCAATTCGCGCTTTCTAACCGATTAAATCATCATAATACATCATTTCGTCTAACACCCTATCTACATCGAATGCATAAATTAAACCTGATCAATTATTTATTTTTAGAATCGGGACTTAATCGTGTATAAACATATCTTATTTACCTCAGCATTTCGGACGTATTGCAACGTCCAAGGTCTCGAAGGAAAGCCTCTTCGAGACCGAAGAGTTTACATCACGTAAATAAAAATAAAATATCTTTGTACATGATTAAGTCCCGATTTTAATATCAAATATATGTGAAAATCGTGAAATTTTATATCAGTGTTAACTAAATCAAGCTTAAAGATTTAATGTAGCCAAGTATGCATTGTCGTGACACTTGTCCTACTTAGGTAAATGATGTCCATTTCATTTTTATGAATATTTTTAAAAGTTATTATTATTGAAGCAAAGAGGGAATAACATAAAGGAAATTCCTTGGATCCGATTGAACTCGCAACAGGGTCTGTTGTATCACCGGTGCCACCGCTACATGACCACAGAAGAATAAACACGTAGAAGTGCCAACAATATAGACTAAGAGTCGTATTCCAGAACTCTACTCAATGCTCAAGTCAGGATTACACTGGAAACACAAGCACTGGAAATTTATTTTATTTTATTTAAACACTTTATTGTACCACAAAGTAAATTACAAATTTTCAGAAACAATTTAAATATTTGTGTACAAAGGCGAGCTTATCCCATAAAGAGATTTCTTCCAACTAACCTTTGAAAATCTGAGAGGAAAGTTGGTTTTTGGGGTGGCACTAAAAATAGATAAGTAAAGAAATGAAATGAAATATACTATACTCAATAAATACACAGATAAATTTAATAAATCAAATGTACATACGAATATATATATATTAAGTAATGTTGATACATTATTACATACAAAGTCTATAATAAATTGAATGTGCAAAATAAAACTATAACTAAATATATCAAATGTAAATAAATATTTCAAAAGCTCTAACATGTGGAGTCTGAACAATCCCAAAACTAAATACGACCCTAATGGCAGGGACTTGAGTATGATTTTGAGTGCTTTAAACCATACTCAAATCCTGACTTGAGCATTGAGTAGAGTTCTAGAATACGACCATTAATGATCCCAACTTGAGCTCAGTCCGCCATTTTCGCTTTGTACGGTATTTTTGTGTCAATTCTTTCGCGTAAATACGTTATTAATAAAATCGTTGAAACATGCCTTCTTGTGCTGTTTTGGAGTGCAAAAATGATACCTGTAAGAGCTAAATGAGTCACTACCACGGTTTTTTGTCATCCAACTACGCAGAAGCTGTATAAAATACCTTTTTAGAATAAAGTTTTGGTTTCATTGTAGTTTTAAACCTCGTAAATGGCAAATTTTGAATATCACCCGAAATCTTATTAAGCAGAAATGTATACATTGCGCCTTAAATCAATTTGTGACTTGTAAAGACGACTGTCAAGAACATCTAGTTGCTGATATTGTATGATAATTAATTTTGTATGATGATTAGTATCGTTATATATTCAAGTAACTTTAGTTTTCGTTCTTCAGTGTCATAGCATTTTCAGCCCGAGCAAAGCAAGTTTTTCCAGCAGCCGTCTAATATACAGACAGAAATGATAAAGTCCGAGAAAAGGCTATTAATTTTTCTATACAAAATTTCAAATTAAATGTTAAATTTCATGATCTTCCTTTTGAAGATGCTATGTCATTCAGAAGAAAACAATCCTTATGATTGAGTCTTTCGATAAGTATAGTAAAAATACAGATGTTTTTTTTTCACATTTAGCGTTTTTGATTTCCAGTTCAGACAGGCGATTATTTAAAAACGTTCGAATGCAGTTCGAATCGTTTTTAAAATCAAAATGATGTCTTTTTCGGTAAAATTTTCTATCTGCGGTATTTAAGGTACTTTCTCTCCGTGTGGCATAGCCGTGGGACACCCTATATAGCAGTCGTAATGTACTTGGGTATCATAGTTTTATACATAAAGATTAGTTTGATTTCAAATTTGACTGCAGTGAAATTCTCAGCTTGCGAAAGGTTTAATCGAAATCCGTCGGTATTTTATTAAAAGCTCACTGTATCCCATCGACCCAGGCCATAAATAAACTAGGAGCCCCTCATAATAGAGAGGCTTGAAACCCGTACTATGGTGGCTATGAGCGAAACAGGTCCGGATTATGTTAATGTGCCCGTAATGAGCCTGAAATTGGATGTAAGTAATCGCATATTCATCTCACATTCTGTTACCAATTTCGGTTCTACGTATCATATATATTTTTTTTGTAAGAAAACTACACGCCTGCCCATAACACTTGCAGTGCCACTCAAGAGCTTTAAATCGCAAAGATCTAAGGGGCACTGCCACTGCACCCGTCACCTTGCGACATAAGTTGACAAGTCTCATGTGCCTGTAATTTCACCAGCACCCTTACCCTTCAAAACCGAAACCGGAACACGCAATCAAAGAGTAGATTGTATCTACAACAAGGGCAAAATGGGCTTTATGAACGAGACACTCTGCTCTTCACCCCGATTGCGAGGAAATTAAACAGCATTATTGCAAATATTGTTTTTTCTACACGTGACACTTGGCTCAAGTTGGTCTACATACTGCTCAGTTATATTTTATAAGCTTTTATTCTTTATGCATTTCTGTTTCTTACAACTTATTAGTATCGATCACTATTGCTTATTACACTACTTTTATCAATTTTGTAAGAGCGGTTACACGCAGTGACTTTTAGTGACTCTAATATAGCACGGATTTAATAAATAAAAATAAAACTTTGTCTTTTATTAAGTTCCAGTGGGTTAGCGGCTGATGTGTTGGTCACAGACACACAGCATAAATACGAACTAAGAACAATTAAGCTAAATTGAGAGCATGAGAAGTGAAAATATGTTTAATATAAATCTTTATAGCCCTGTTACATATCAAAACCGTAGATATTTTTTACATAAAATAAAAAGTGGTTTATATATACCTAATCTTAGAATAATAACGCATAGAATGATAGTTTCATATCAAACGAACTGTTACAAGTGAGACAAAAATCAAATTCATATAGGCTAGTTTTAGTAGTAGGTTAATTTTCGGTTTTAGTGAATATTTATATAAAAATACAAGTTGAAACGCGTTACTTCCTTGTGGAATGTGATGTTAGTATCTATTTTATATTTGTCTGACGTATTTTTGCACTCATCTACCGCACATTTCGTCATTTTTAGCTAAAATTCTTGATCTGTTCGCGGTGCAAGTTGACCTTGAGTACTGAAGGCTCACCCGCTCGTGTAGGCCCTTTAGGAGCGCTTCAATTTGCTTCACTTAGCGTGTGCGGGCTAGGTTTCTATGCGTTATTATTCTAAGTACCTAATAACATAATTTAAAACTAATGTGGATTTTGTATGTTAATATCCATTAACAGGCTCCTATTATGGGCCATGATCTTTGACAGAGACATTGATTCACATAACTTATAAAGTACAAAGCCGAATTAAAAAAGCTACCTCAATTTTCATCCACACGAACATTTATTTATTTAAACATAATTCGCTTTATTTAAAAAAATAATCAAAGGGGCTTTTATTCTATAAGATTTGAGAATTCAGCTTTGAATCGTCACCGACTTAAAGTATTAAAGCACCAAATCTCATATTTGATATGTATTTCATTTAAATGTATCCCTTTACTGATGTAATACAAAATTGTAATCTAGTTAATACGTAGAGTAAACAATGAATGCATGTTAAAATAAGCTTAAACCATAGAACAATAAATACAGCAGAAGTGGCTAGTTAGCGTCTGACGCTTGCCAACTATGGGTCTCGAAATATTTATGTGAGTTCAGTCCTCCATTTTCGCTTTGTATGGTATGGTTGTGTCATTCTTCTTCTAAAAGTCTTATTTTAATAAATTTTAAATTTTTTGTTTATCGGAATAATTTTTGATTACAAGAAACGAAAGTAAAACTTATACCCCGGCAATGTGGTCGCTTCTTTAGTGAAGAACTAAATTAAGAACTCCAATTCGTCGTCGTTCAGCAGTTAACCGCTAGATGACAGCACATTAATTGAAATTTAAATCTAATATTAAAACGTCGTAACTTGCCATAATAGGTATTGATGGTACGTATTGAACTTTCGACGATGTGCCAACAGGGTAAAGTTTAAATTATATTAACAATCCAGAATTTGTTACTTCTTTTTAAATTTGAAACTACGACCAATCAAGATTTTATATTGTTTCACATTAAGAATGTGTAAGTTTTGACGATAGCGGTTCTGATAGTAATTGAAGCTTAAGACACTTCCATTGTTATTTTTCTTCCATGGCTTAAACAGGACATTTACAAGTACTCAGACACTTATTTTTATCATACTCTTATGCGTAAAGCCATGCCGTAAGTTGTAAGTGAAACAATGCATTAACTCAAGCCACAGCATTCATTGTTTTGACCATTTGTATGTTTTGTAAGTAATCCTAATTAAATAAATATGGTATATCATAATATTTAAATTGATAAAAGTCTGTCTATCTAATACCGTATTACGGAGGAATAGTAATAATATAATATTATTTTTCTCCACAAATTCTGGTTACAATTATTTATTATAAAAATAGTTTCATTTTATAATGCCTAGTGACGCGACGATAAAGGCTGCTAACAGATTGACTACATGTTTGTAGTTTATGCGTGAAGTTGTTATCAACTTCATGCAGTCGATACCTCGACTGCAATAAGTTGATAACGACTTCACGCATCAACTGCATGAAGTCCAAACCAATTTCATGCAATTAATGCGTGAAGTCGTTATCATCTTCATTCAGTCGAGGCTTCGACTGCACGCTTCGTGCAGACGACTTCTCGTTATCCGAGACCTCGACTGCATGAAGTTGATAACGCCTTCACGCATTAACTGCATGAAGTCGACACCGACTTCCTGCAGTCGAGATCGACTAAAAGCATTAACTGTAAGCGTGCAGTCAAACTGTTAGCAGCCTAATTCGTGCGCCAGGTGGTCATGGTCACGGCTGCCTGGGACTTGTAATGAGACCATTCTCATTACAAGTCCCAGGCAGCCGTGACCATAGGACCTACTCTCTAGATTCTACTCCTGTTCTCCGTCTCACATTCGTCCGAAATAATTACTGTTAAACAATGCGGTTAAATAAGTAACACTTGGCCCAATCAAAAGACAATGTCAAGTATGAAGCTTTTTCACATCACGGGCATTGACTTACAAATAATTGTAAGTCAATGATCACGGGTCATTAATTTGTTCGAGTATTACTTATTTGACAGTTTCGGACAGATAACGGAAGTAGACCCCTGGTAATGAGACCGAAACGATGGCTTATTTAAAAAAAAAAACGCGATTTAGACTCGGAAACAAATTGTTTTATTTCCAATTTACCTAATAACGAAAAACCTACAAAGTTAAAAGATTTCTATAATTTATTTATTTATTTAATTCTAATGTAAATGTGTATTTGACCTCCATCTCACCAGATGGAAAGTGACGATGAGGTCGACGATGGAGCATGCACACCTAAATAATGCCTATTCACTCTCGCCTTGAAAAGGTCCAAGTTATATCGTTCAGGGAACAAGTCTGCAGGCAGGGAATTCCACTCCATAGCCGTTCGCCATATAAATGTGGAAGCGTAACACTTCGTGCGAATCTTTGGAATATCCACAAAATAGGGGTGGAAGCCAAGCCTACGCCTAGTCCCCCGATGATGAAAAGGGGAAGGCGGAATTAAATCGTGTAATTCCATCACACACTCTCCGTGATATATCCTGTAAAATACCGATAAGCAGGCAACTTTACAGCTGTGTTCAAGGCTCTGCAGCTTCGCCTCTACTAATTCTGAGTCACTTGTAAGCGTCTTGACACGCTTGCCAATTGAATCTTAGGTGGCCAGTTGGTATGTAGCAGACCCATCCCAAAGGTGGCATTAGTACTCCATACACGAATGGATTTGTGCTTGATAAAACTGAAGCAACTGTCTAGGTGTGAAGTAACGTCTTACCCTGGAAAGGATGCCAATCTTCCTGGCTGCATTTTTGGCCATGGATGCAATATATCTGCCGAAGTACAGATTGGATGACAGGTTCATTCCAAGTAGCTGGGACGGTCGACTATCGGTATGGATATATCACGTTTAGTGCAGAATAGACACGCCTGCGTTTTGGTAGCAATAAATTTGACAACATTGGCATCGCCCCAATCAGAGACTGCCTTGAGCGTCAAATCTAATCGGCTAACCATGGACTCTCGACAATACATGGATTTCCTCTCCACTGACCCTTGCATTGGTAAAGTGCATAGCTACGACTGTGCTGTCATCAGCATACGCAAAGGTACCTGGAATTAACATATCATTGATATGCAGCAGAGAGAGAGAGTTGCAGACAGTACGGAACCCTGAGGAACTCCCATCTATCGCCATACGTTCGGAAGAGTAGCCTTCTAAGACCACTCGAATGGAACGTTCACTCAAGAAATCCGAGATCCAATTGCAAAGGTTAGTGGACTAGCTTTCTTCACGTCAAGATTCCACAGAGTTCTAAGTACTTCTATTTGGCGTATGCGAACTGGCACCATAGTGCAGCCAGCCTGAGGTAAGGTAGGTGGTACGTTCTCTGCGGCATTCAGACGCGAACTCTCTGCAAAGAGTGAGGCGAAGAGATTCGCCTTCTTTTCTGCGGTATAGGCCAGCCTGCCATCCGGCCTCAGCAGAGGTGGCAAAGAGGGGTGACAAAAGTTACTTTGGACCGCTTTGACCAAGGACCAACAGAATTTGCTACCTGCTGGATAAGAGGCAAGCTTGGCCACTATGCGGCGCACGTGGTCGAACTTGGCCCTACGTAACACGCTTTTGCACTTCTTGGGGGCTGTATTAAAAGCTTTCTTCAGATTCCGAGTACTCGGAGCTTTTCGCAGTCGAGGATCTGCCCATGCTTGGTACGCGGATTGCTTTTGTGCTTCAGCACGACTGCAGTGAGCGTTAAACCATGGACGAGTATGGGGTCCATTGGGTACATCGGAGATGGTATGTAATACTCCATACCCAAACGCAAGGCCTCGACTACAGCGTCAGCACAGCTCGATGAGTCTCCTGAAGAAAATCAAACCTGACAAGGATATGACGTAAAGAAATGGTGTATTTCATCCCAATTTGCTGACCTGTATCGCCACACCCGTCTCATAGCAGCTAAGGCCCTGATCGGATGGGGAGTATACGAATACAGTTTTCACCAGACAATGGTCGGAAGTATCCAGTGGGGCATCCACAACCACACAATCACAGAGTATCGGTCCAGATCAGTTGTCAGCAGAAGGTCCAAGCAATCAGGCGTATGAGATTCAACATCTAGTATCCTAGTCGCACCACAGACAAGCTGGGACAGGCTTAGCGTTAACGCAAGTTTACGCGTCTCTCTCCCAGCATGATCGGTCATCTGGTATGGGAACAACCATTCTTGATGGTGTGCATTAAAATCCCCCAGAATTACGAGTTGCGCCACTGGGTACCTATGCTGAATCTCATTAGACGTCTCACTCAGATATTGGAACATCTTGGTTGTCTCCTGATCTCCACTGTGTAATCGGTAAACACAGCTGAACACTATTTGTGGAAGTCCTGTGTCTACAAGAAGCCACAAACAGAAAAACTCGGTGTCTCAAGGTTCTAGAGACGTTTGATACAGGTGTCATCACGAACGTGCCCATAGACTCCGACACGAGAGGCCGCGGGACGCCCGAACCCCCCTGAAGATGGCCACCTGGTCCTCCTCTCCGGTCGCCAACCGGCAAGGTGGAGCATTCCGGGACTTTTCGTTGGGTGGCGGAGCAGCCTTTCACGGGTGGTTTTCCTGCTACTTGGATCCCAACTTCCCACGGTCGGCCAGCGGTGCACCGTGCTTCGGATCCCGCTAGCCTCCAGAACCGAGTGCACAGTGCGGCAGTACAAGCAGCTACAACTCGTCGTCAGACGCAATGCAGCTGTTCAGACCCGACCTCTTAATGGCAACTTTATTTTAACTGCCTCCGTGGCCGAACGGTTACCATGCCGGACTGCCACGCAGAGGTCCCAGGTTCGATTCCCGGGCCGGGAGAAATGTTTGTATGGCCTACATTTATTTCTCTCGTGAGTTTGGGTGTAATTTGTGGCTGTCTATATGTGTGTCCATGGCACCCGCGACACAGGGTTTCCCTAGTGCGGGGCTATGTTGAGTGTGTGCGTTATTTATTATTTATTATTATTATTTAACTCCCGAACACGAGTCGGAACACTGTATCAACCATTTGGCGACTCGACTGCGTCGGGAGGGTGGTGACTAGCGACGGCCGAAGCCTACCACCCAGGGGTCACTTCGTACGTCGTGGTGAATTCACTGATCCCACGGCGCCGACTCAACCGGCGAGAGGGAAACCCGGGCGGGTTTTAGTGGGGTAGGCCCTCCAGTCTGGAGGGAGAGTCCCCACATAACTCCTGATTCTCCCTGGGCTCAGAGGTATCCATAAAGATTTCCCCCCCGTCAAAAAAAAAGGGTCACTTCGTAGGGCCTCGAGGGTAAACGCTTCCGTAGGGAAGCGAGCAACATCAACCCCCATTTAGTTATTCACATAAAAATTTTTCACTTTTTCGAATTCCCATCGTAATTTGCACTTTATTTTCTTTTTATACATTTTTATGGCTTGTAATTAAGGAGCAATTGAGGGAAATATGATAATAGGAAAATAATGAGGGAGTGCTCTTAGGTTGGTAACGTTATTAATATTTAAAAAGATTTTAAAGCTTCGCGCATTTTATTTTACATTTTCTCTATACGATTACATAATACGGTATTACACACAGTACACGTACTGTCGGAGACATAAAGAATTAATAAAAACATGCGATTCCTATTCTATTCTTTACAACTAGTTTTAAACTGGCAATAAATATTCAAAATCACTGAAAAACTATATTATCCATGACATGAACGGGTGTGTAATGAATGTATCATACAAATATTATTCATATATCGCTCAATTGGCACAATTTTACTTCCTATTAACTCACTTAATACGGTAATTCAATTCATATAACGAACGTTTAATATAATAGATATAGAATGTAAGTACATTCTATAATTTATTTTTTTGTAACAATCTCTTTACACCAACACTCATTTAATAACGATCATAAGATTCATAAACTACAGTTAACATAACGTTATTTTATCTAAATTTAATTTCATTTAGAAATATAATTATTTCCGAAAGACGATATACATAATACTAATATTATAATCATTATAATTTGGCCTGAAAATATGCTCGGAAATGCAAACAAATTCGTTTCTGGCACTCGCCGGCCACTGCCGCGGCACTCTCGCTCCGCTCGAACTCCCCCGAGTCCGCTACCCAGGGGCCACGGGGGCCAGGACAGGTATCCACTCAACTGTGAAGTAACTTTTTTTTTTTTAACGCGCTTCCGTGCGGACTCTCCGAAGAGAGTCTCTTGGAGCGCCAACCACGGGCCAACCGCCCACATTCAGCCGCGGAGGATAGGACGAGCGGCAACGACACACCGACACGTCTCTTCCCCCGCGGCCCCGCCGTCACTGCATCGTCGAAAGCGGTGCAGCCCCGCCAGGGTCGCGGAGGACAGGACGAGCGGCAACGACACACCGACACGTCTCTCCCCCCGCGACCCTCCTCCTCGCGCATCCGCGCGGCTCCGCTGACCAAACGAGGCCCGCGCGGAACGCCCTCCTCCTCGGGCCAGCCTACCACCATCGGCCGGCCCTGTGGACCACACTCCTAGTGTAATTTAAAAGCCGGAAGTGCGGAGGGAGAATTGTTTTCCCTAATATAGTTTACAATGCTGAATGACAAAATTATTATTGTTACATACTGGATTACTTCCTGGTTCAAAGAAAACTAACATATTTTACATAGGTCGAATCTTAGTTGCAGCTCCCATACAGTAGGTTAGGTTAGGTTCATGTTCTAACCTGCGGTCCAGCGCATGCGGGACCGGTGGAAAGAGGGCTGTCCTCACTGAGTGGGTACACCGGTCCCACGGGCCACTGTCGTACCACCTTGTGCAGATCCTGACCGGACACGGCTGCTTCGGTCACTACCTGCACAGGGTGGCGAGGAGGGAGGCGTCCCCGTCGTGCCACGAGTGCGGCGCCGTGGACGACACCGCGCAGCACACCCTCGAGGTGTGTGACCGGTGGATCGAGCAGCGCCGCACTCTGGTGGCGACAATAGGGAGGGACCTCTCGCTGCCCAGCGTGGTCGCGGCCATGCTGCGGGACGAGAGGTCCTGTGACGCGGTGGCCTCCTTTTGCGTGGAAGTGATGACGCAAAAGGAGGCGGCGGAGCGGGAGCGTGAGGACGCGCCTGATGCACCCTCGCTCCGGCGCAGACGGGCGGGGAGGAGGCGGCGGCAATTTGCCGCTCAACTCCTTCCCCAATGAGGCCAGCGGACAGGGACTAGGGCCCCCTGTTCGCATTGCACGGCCTCAATCGTCTGGGGAGAGGGGCGGAGAAAACCGATCCTCTCCTCCATAGGCGCGGGAGCCCCGGCATAGTGGCCGGGGCGGCCGGGCGGCGTCGTGGTGAAATAGAGATGATCCCACGGCGCCGGCACAAACCCGGCGAGAGGCAAACCGATGGGGTTTAGTGGGTACACCCCCGGGTCCATGCTAGACCCAGGAGCAGCGCCCTTTTCAGGGCGCCGGGACTCCCACATAGCCTCCGAGCCGCCCGGGCTCGGGGGTATCCATAAAGGATTCCCCACATTTACCAAAAAAAAAAAAAAAAAAAGTCCATGTTCTAACCTAACCTAACCTACTGTATGGGAGCGAAGTAATCCAGTATGTAACAATAATAATTTTGTCATTCAGGATTGTAAACTATATTAGGGAAAACAATTCTCCCTCCGCACTTCCGGCTTTTAAATTACACTAGGAGTGTGGTACTAGGAGTATCGAACAGATAAGTGCGATGGCGAGTCGGGTTTAAACTTATTATTTATAAAAAGTGATATGAAATGATTCTTATATAACATGAGCTTTATTATATTTTTAAAAATAAAATGTGAATGTTACATCAAACAAGAATTATATGAAATTAAAAAATAGGAAGTGAAATTGGTTCAAATAAAAATTATATTAAATGAACGGTATAATTATATTTTGAAATTAGTATTTTTTTGTAAAAATTAGGCACATCCGACATAAACACGTAGAAAATAAAACACTGCCTCCGTGGCTGAACAGTTACCATGCGGGCCTTCTACACAGAGGTTCCGAGTTCGAGTCCCTTACTTAAAAAAATAGCAAGAATGTTACTAGCGTCTGCGTCGATTGTAACTTCTAGCAATCAGTTTACGTCGAGGAAAGCCCCGGTAATGCACTTGACGCGTGACGTATTTCAAACGTCAATTACTTTGAACGTTCCATATCTTGTGTATAAGACGAACTCCCTATTTCCATTTCTATATAACATGACCTTTGATTTGTTTACTTTTTATATTCTTATGAAAAGCATTTGCTTGTTGAAACTTGACAAATTGTGTCTACTGTTTCACCAACTTCTAAAATAAACTTGTCAGCTATTAAATGGATACTTTGTTATTGTTATGCGCGACAGACTAGCCACGTGGAGGCAACATGCTAGCTTGAGACCAGTCAAATCGAAGAATTTTTCTTTGTAATCGTTCGATCTTTATTTTAATAATAATAACAAATTAGTCGAGTATTCTTATAAAAAATAAACGAATGTCTTGATAGTAAAACTTCGTGACATTCAATAAAAATAAAGATACTTTATTCGTTAAGTGTATACTTAATAGACACATATTCTTGGGTGGTGGTCAAACAAATAAGGTTTATTTCTACATCATTCTTTCTGTTTAATTTATATTTTTAATACAATCTCACTTCACAAAGCTACGATGTAGCCGATAGTTGGAATAGTATAAGTATTTTTGACGCATTCATCGAAACTAAGAACCAAAGTGTTTAAAATGTTTTACTACCACGAGATTCATATTTTGGGAAAATAGTTTGTTATTTTTTTAACACAAACAATGTGTGACCAAAGGGTCCCGGCACGGCAACAGGCGTTGGTTGGGATCCAATTAGATCGTAGTAATTTTTAACCAACTTGAAAAAAAGAGCAGGTTATACGTTCGGCTCGTATAATACCGATTTTGAAAATTATTTTTTTGTTTTTGTTCTTGTTCTTCATATTGTTTTATTTTTGTATCAATACTTAATAATATCAAGTTTAGCAATGTTTTATGTATAGTTGTATGTCATGTGTAATGTAGATGCAGAAACATTTTAACTTACGGTATGATTTATTTTAATCCTGTCATTTATTTCTTCAAAGCAAAACTGGAACCATATTCGTATAACTGAACGAATTTATCGGTTAATTAATTAAAAAGGAAACGAGTTTAGATAAACTTTTTTTAACTTTTTGCGCTTGTCACATGCCTTGGACCCTCGTTTTGATAAAGACATTAATTTAAAATTAACTTTTCTTTTAAAGTATTTAAGAAGGGTTTTAATAATAGGTGCGACTATATACTTAAATTATATTCTTTCGATGCGCAGCGAGGGAAGTTCTCTTGGCATTATCTCAAGTTCCACAATCTAAATTACTCGGTCATTCCTTAACCGATATGCTTGACATATATATCGATCTAATTGGACTCTTGGAATCGAGCCATCGTGCCATTACGGGACAACATTCGCAACGGACTTGTCAAGAAAATCGAATGAACTTTAACGTATTCGGTGTGCAGTGGCGCATAGTATTAATGCATCTCTTTCACATGGCGCGAATTCATACATTTTATATCGAATAGTCACCGAACAAGTATCTAGTAATGTAGTATTGAAGTATCTTTTGGAAGGCACGCGTAATAATTTTTTCATAATTTCTCAAATATTCGGTCCATTTTTCAAATGTGTGTATGCACCGCAATACCTTCTGTTCCTCCGGCGGCAAAGCTGTTGGCGTCTTCTATGCCAATTTAAAAGTGCAACAAGGCGTGGATCCATCACAAACGTGTTCTCAGGGCGATTGTTATGTAAACTGTGTGAACACTGTGTCTATCCATTTGTAATCGAATACGTTAAAAACGTGCAGGAAAATGCCGTGTGAAGAAAGGCTTTGGGGACGCATTGTTTCTATTAATAATAATAAGATACCACTTAGTGGAGTATTTTCACAAAAAAAAAATAGATGTCATTATTGTTAAACATATTTAATATATAAAAATTACAAAACTTGTTCCTAATTTTCTATGTTTTCACCATAAACGCTAAGCTTGGATTGCATAAAAAAATACTTGTACTATTTTCACCACAGGCTAGGTCGTAGCTTTGCTACAGTATAAAAAATTTTATATTTAGTATAGTATGAAAAATATGAATTAAACAGAAAGAATGATGTACAAATAAACCTTATTTGTATGACCAGCAATCTTTACGCAACATGTGTCTATTAAGTATACACTGAATTAATATAGTTATTTTTGATACAAGTGCGGAAAGTTAATCATTATCCACGAGTCTCGAGGCTTCTCGAGACAAGTGAAAATAACAAATCCGCACGTGTATCAAACGACGTTTTTAATATTTTAAGACTTTCGTGGTTATTCACTAAATGATTATCACTAGTATCAGGTTTCTTACCACGGTATGACTTCTTTTTATTTTCCCGATATTTCGGAACGGTTGCACGCTCCAT
>NW_020653337.1:5724454-5787958 GCF_003589595.1 Hyposmocoma kahamanoa
CATTTACACCCATATAGACAACTACAAATTACTCCCAAACTCACGAGTTAAATAAATGTAGGCCATTCAAATATCGAATCGAACCCGGGACCTCTGCGTGGCAGTCCAGCATGGTAACCGTTCGACCATAGAGGCAGTCATGACACATCCACTAGGCTTTTTGTCGCACATTACTTATTTATGTAATATAAATCGGTTGACAATGATAACTAATCGTGTTTATTAAAATATTTTAATTCGTCGAAGAACTAAAATAATTTCAATAATCCTTAATTAAACAAAATTATAAGTACAAGCAAGAATAAATTACTCGCTATAGTGAGGTGAAAAGTTACGTGTTTCGCCAGCAAAGTTGTTTTGCGACTCGTGTTTTGAAATCCTCGCTACGCTCAGATATCTATTTTTTAACCTCGTGCGAAGCGAGCATCTTATCTTTCTTCGCTTAATCAGGTTTCAATGCACACGCGGCAAACAACAACTTTGCAGCCTTGCATGACAAATAACTATTTCATTAAAAAAATTAAATTGCTCTACTGTAGGTAATATTTTCGAAATGTACGTTAGACGTTTTACCTTTGTATCTTTATACTAATTTTACAGTTTCTCCACACGTTTTCGCCGACTTGTCTTAAGCTAAAGTAATGTCGGGTGGTGGTTACGAACACGTGGCCACACGTTTAATCTCCCCGCCGCCGCCACACACACTTAAACGTCCGAATTAACGTGAACGGTTAATCGTTTTAAGCCGCATTTCAGTCGTTAACTAATCTTTAAATAGTGGTGTAGGTAAACCACAAAACTGGATTCTCGTACTGAACGTGCTTAGTTAAAAAAATACTCAAGTAAAGTGTCTATGGAATATGCACGTTTTTGTCATTAAAAATCTGGTGTTTTAATTAATTTTTGTTTGTCAATTTTAAATTTGAATTTAAGGGTGTTGGTGAAATTAACTTGGCGGCAGAAATGGTGTACTTTGTCATGAAATTAAGATAATTTAAATATGTTTTATCTGTTAGGTGAGTTTAATTCAGAATGATGGTTAGCAAACACGTGTCTATTAGTTTTATTTATTAAGATATTGTAACTGCCTCTGTGGCCGAACGGTTACCATGCCGATCTGCCACGCAGAGGTTTCAGGTTCCATTCCCGGGCCGGGAGAAATATTTATACAGCCTACATTGTATACTTTTGCACTTGTGTATTTGTATTGTGTGTACTTTTTGGTTGTCTATGTGTGTGTCCATGGCACCCGCGACACAGGGTTTCCCTAGCGCTGGGCTATGTTGAGTGTGTGTGTTATTAAAAAAATCATTTTCTGACGATGCCGTTGTCCTTCATCATTGTCCCATCTTTTCATCATCGTCTTTTCTGGTTCCTGGGGGTCTACTATGATCTCTTAGAGCAGTCCTATTTAAGCCTGTAAGTTGAATTGGTTGTCAAATTCGTACTATGATCTTACAAAAACAATTCACAGTCCATGCAGTTTACGTTCCCCATTCGAAATCCGTTCACCTTTTTTTTTTATAGCAAAATCATATCATGACGCGCCTTTTACCATGCCAATCTGTAAAAATAAGCAATTCAAAAAAAGTTACTCCGTGACTGACTTTTTTTTGGTTTTGTTATACATTTAAGAAATTTTTGTTAAAGTTTTATTATATTTCCAGTTTCACAATTATTTGTTATCTTTTTAGGCTAATAGCCAATTGTCAATAAATAAATACTATTAACTATTGAGCGTTTTTTGAAAATTTTAGTTTGAGTTTCCAATCTTTAAAGTATTGTTGATAAATTATTGGCATGAACGTTATTGCAATTTCTAAATGGAATTTTAATCATTTTATTGCCCGAAAATCGTAAAATAACAAACGTTTAAAAAATAAAATTCATCAACTTGTCATGCCATTCTTCAACTTTGTGCAGGTCATGATACGAATTTAAGCAATTCTGTTTTACCACGTCAAGTGAATTGCATGGAACTTGGCTGGCTGTTTGACCTAATATATTTAAAATTTTGAATCGTTCTCGAATTTCCCTTTTCTTCACTATTTTTACATTTGTTCGATCCGTTGTCACTTCCATCAAAATTCTTGAAACGAGAGGACGTGCCCATAAATAACAAATCACCATAATTTCCTTATTGTTACATTTCATGTCGATTACTATTTAAATTATATAGTCATGTAAGTCGTTCTGGGCCTTCCTTTTCCTTTTTTATCGTCTCTTACAATACATCTTTAAATTGAGCCTTCTCTATTTTCATTTAGTTAGGTTCCTTACACTGATTAAGAAAATAATTGATGACCTTTAAACTACTGATGGTTGTCAAACATAGTGTAACGGACTGTATCAATGGATTCGGGTGGGTGCTATCAAAGAGTGAGCAAAACCTAAGTAAATGTACTTACAATTTATTAGAAAACAACGCGCAGCTATATCAAAATCTGAAACAATTGTAAGAAAAGGCGCCAGAAACAATAACATTCAAATTTAGAATCTAAATATATGTAAAACTTGACTTAAAGTGACTACATAAACTAACTGGGTGACGAAATACTTTCATAGATTTCTCATAGATGGTGCTGCGGCTAAAAAGTCGTTGAAACCCAAATAATAAAAAGATTCGACAACAAGCACATAGAGAAATTCGTGAGGTCCACTGGTTCGTTCCGTGGCTTAGTTGGCATAGCGTCTGGCACGGTTTGCTGGAAGACGTGGGTTTGAATCCGGCCGGATCAAAGTAATTTTTCTAACCCTTTGTATGTAAAAAAAGGAGGCAAACGAGTATACATGCTACTTGATGGGAGGTGCTCATCGTCGCCGTGGACATTTGCAACATCAAATTAGCTGCCTATGCGTTGCCTGCCTTTGAGAGCCCTGTTGACACGCTTTTTGAAGAACCCCATATCATATAACGCAAAGGAAATACTTCAGGAAGGAGATCATTCCACATCTTGCAGGTTCGAGGAAAGAACGAACGAGCTGCCCGCGTGGTCTTACAATGTCAGGCATCTTAGATGTAGGGACTCAACTCCTTTGGCGAGAGGTGCGGGCACCAGCACGAAAAAAGCACCAGTTCGAAAAGTTCATCTGAGTACTCCCCATTATAAAGACGGTGGAACACACAGAGCATTCACATAAAATAAACTGTTTAGAGATAAGTCAATCCGCATGAGAGCTAAGATAACACAGAGAGATACTCAGACAAAGTCTTCAAAACTTACAATTTTGCTCTTTTTGAGTCGGCGGTTAAATACACGAAATATTAATTCTATGTAAATAACTTTATATTACGCCCATTAGTGTGGTAAGGGGTTCATTCAGGTTCTACATCAAATATCAAAGCAAGTTTAATGAGCACGGTCTGTGAATTATTGTTAAATATTTGAATATAATTGGTAGAGCTTGCCCGTTGATCACTCGTTCGTGATACCTGACATATTATGAAGCAACTTTACAGGTGAACTTTACAGGTGTGAATGCCATTTAAAACATTTTACGTAGTCACCAGCACTTTGTAGTTAATAGTTTTTAACTTCATTGGGATAGAGTTTAATTTTATTCTAGAATGAATACGATGTTATTGACTTGATGGTATAGTTAGAGTTGCTTAATGATGTAAGAAGTTTGTTATAACTCATATCATTTTTATTATGTAGCCTTTCCAAACTATAGTACCATGTGCGCCGTCAATTGCACTAAAGTTTAAAATGGTACCACACTGTGCAGCAGTGAAGCAATTTCGCAGCAGTAGTGCTCCTTGTTGAAAGAGTGCGTCTAGGATTATATTCCGGATTTGAAGGGTATAGGTGCTGGCGAAATTACAGGTACATGAGACTTGTCAACTTATGTCTCAAGGTGACGGGCACAGTGGCAGTGCTCCTAAGGACTTTGCGATTAAAAGCTCTAAGTGGCACTACAACTGTTATGGATAGGCGCGTCGCTTACCACCAGGCGCATGACTTGTTCGTCCCGTCACTTGGCATTATTAAAAAAACTCATATAAAAATGATGAATTATGTGAAAATTTATTTCGTTTTAGAATCTTTAAAAATGTCTCTTCAGAAAGTTGTCATTTTGCAGATGTGGTCTTATTACACCCCGTGTGCGATATGTATTTACACACATTAATATGAAATTGTCTACAAAATTGAAGTCTTTCGACCGTGGAAAGTGCCTGTGAAGCGATATCGCGCAACCATATATTCATGTCGTTCGTCTGCCGTCCACCTGCTGAGTAGAAAGTTCAAAGGTTGCTTGAATACCTTTAATTAGGCATTTTGTAACTAAAAGCTGCATAGGGCTTGTCTTGTTATTTTACACGCTGCTTAATTGCATTGAAGAGGTAATTATACACTAAATAAAGTAGTTGTACAAGAGACGCAATAGTTAATACTGTGCTTTTAAAAGGTCTATAACAGAGGTAATGTATATTACTGGACAAAGACAAGGCGCCAGTATACGGAATTTCACAAAAAAATTATATAAATGTTTTACAACAGTATTCAGAAATCAAATAGTTAACGCGTTATCGTCATCAAGAACGTTGTAGTTTTTTTTTTCACAAAAACATTATATAGTAAGTAGTAGTAGAGCTCCTTGCAAAAGATTTAGTCCAGGGAAGTAGTACACCTTACCTAATTTCGCCGCCTAGCGGTATGTGAGTTTTACTGTGTACCGGTTTTGAAAAAAGGTAAGTGTGCTGGTAACATTACAGGCACGTGGGACTTGTCAACTAATGTCTCAAGGTGACAGGCGCAATGACAATGACTCTCAAATTTTTTAAGAATTTGCGGTTTCAAGCTCGAAGTGGCATTTCAACTGTTATGGCATTACAGCGTGTTGCTTACTTTATTATTGTGATATTTTGAGCTACATTTTATGTTCTTTGGGCGACATTTACATTTTTATAAAGTACCCATCTTTTACCGTGACATATTACAAACCCTTGTTGACTTCTCAGTAATAATACAGATGCTGAGTGTGTTTCTTGCACCAACTAACATTCAGTACGCGTTGTGACTTTTTTAATAATCACAACGCGTAGTGGTCAAATATCATGAAAGGTACAACGCGAATTTGTATTGTTTATTATTCATTTTTCGTATTGTCTTTTTGAGTTACACGCAACGCATTGTGGCTATTTTTATAAGTGTCATAATATTAATTACGTGTTATAGATTTTTTAAACGGACCACAAGGCATTGTGGGTGTTATTTCGATCAAAATTATATATAATATAGTCCTCCTTATCGGTTTTTGAGATTAGTTCCTACCATGTACCCCAATCTGACTCATCATACCGATTTTTATCTTAAACAGAGCAATATAGTTGGCCTGCAGAGTTGAAAGTATAAGGTCAAGGAGGGCGGGAGGGAGGGGGAATAGTCTCTCTCTACATCTTTGGCGTATAATGTTTAGGATACCAAATGACGGGACGAACAAGTCGTACTCCTGGTGGTTAGTGACACGCCCATCTATAGCAGTTGCAGTGCCGTTCAATGCTTTATATCGCAAAAATCTGGGATGCACTGCATTGCACCCCTCACCCTGAGACATAAGTCGACAAGTCCCATGTGTCTGTAATTTCACCAGCACCCTCACCCTTCAAAACTGGAACACAGTAATGCTCGCATTACTGCTTGACGATAGAAATAGATAAGGCCTTGTACCTTACATATATCATACATATGTATAAGTAATTGAAGAGAAGAGAAGTGTGCTGTAAACTATTATTTTGTAAATTTACGTCGACCTACAAGTAGAGCTTTAAATTATGAAGAAAATATATTAATTAAAAAATTACTGCTGAGTTCACCGCTCAATTAAAAATAGTTGGGTACTCCACACTATTACCCTTTCGCAGCCGCAGCGGCGCGCTTTGAACTCGCCGAGAATTATTAACGCGCCTAAAATTAAATTTGAAGTTTCGCTTCTAATTAAGAGACACTGCTTATTAGACTTCGTGGTTTTTTAATATTTAAATATTAAACCAAATCAAATTTTAATTACTTTTTAATACGAAGTGAAATGGTGAACAATTTTAAGTAGAACGGCATGTGATTTTAATACAAATTTAACAAGTCTGTCCTGTTTAAAAAAAACAAAAAAAAAACAAAAATAACTTCTATTAACAGGTAAATTTTAAATGAGATTCCAATGTCATATCGTTAAAGTTATTGAATAAAATAAAATATCACCTAACTCGACGATCTGAGTATTGAGTTATGTAATTTTTTTTATCATTTCATATTTGAACTCATATGAAAAATACGTAGTTGATTTATAATCAAAAATTACGAAAATCTACATTGATAAATATACGCCTAAATTATAAAAAAACGATATTTACAAAGACAATATAAAGTTAATATTTAACAAGATCCGTCGATGTGTTGCTTGATGTACTTCCGAGTGTACAAGAGAATTCGACCCATCGGCTCCCACGAGACTACCACTGCTCCTTACACAACAAGTCTGCAGGCAGGGAATTCCACTCCATATAAATATAAAGGAGGAGCTGAGCAGCGCCAGGCTGGGGTTGAGACTTGGCGACAGATTTGTTAACAACATCAGATTATTATGCAGATGACATGGTGCTGCTCAGCCGCCGAGTCAATCTAAGCATGAGGAAGGTAATTTCTATATGTGAACGAGACGCCCAAGTTCATCACTTGGTATATAATTCGAAAAAGACTGAAATGGTTCTTTTTAGGTCAGGAAAAGGTCCAAATGAAATTCCACCGGTATATTTAAAAGACCAAGTTGTTAAAAAATTCCAAATATGCTTAGTTGGTATAGCGTCTGGCACGGTAAGCTAGAAGACGTTGGTTCGAATCCGGCCGGATCGAAGGAATTTTTCTGAGTGTTCGATCTTTGTATTAATAATTATAACAAACTAGTGGAGTAATTTCCAAAGAAATAATTGAATATCAATTCAATAAAAAATTAAAATTCCAAATATCTTGGCCATATCGTATCATGTAACCGAAAAGATGATAAAGATTTGGAGAGACAGCGTCGGGCTCTCGCTGTGGTCGGTAACATGGTCATTGAAGGTTTACAAAATGTACTACAGACGTTAGAATACACCTGTTCAAGACCTATTGTCAAAGTTTCTATACTTGTCAACTTTGGATAAACTACCAAAGGCGTCTCGCGATGCCTTACGTGTTCAGTACAGTAACAATTACATTCTGACATTTGATGGGCCTGGAGCGGCACTGTAGCGCTTCTGGCATGTTCATTCAAGCTCGTACCGACACGTTCTGTGCCATCGTGTTGAATTGTGTTGTTTGGAATTGTATTTTTTTAATATGGTCCACGGACTGAAATAAACAATTATTACACTGTCACTGTCACTGGCACTGGCACCGTCACCGTCGCGGTCGCCGTCGCCGTCGCTTTCGCTGCCGCTGCCGCTGCTATTTTATTGCTATATATATATATGCTTATTATTATCATAAATGTGGAAGCATAACGCTTGGTAAAAACCTTTAGAATATCCACAATGTAGCGGTGGAATCCAAGCCTGCGCCTAGTCCCCCGGCGGTGGAAAGGGGAAGGTGGAATTGAGTCGTGTAATTCCATCGTTTGTATCGATTTGGGCATTTTCATTAACATTATTGTTGCCTTGTGACGTAATAACTAATAAAACAACACTATAGATAAGTAGTTAGTAGCAGTAGAGCGCCTTGTGAAAGAATTCGTCCAGGAAAGTACTGCCACCTTACCTATTTCTGTTTATTAACTGCCTCAGTGGCCGAACGGTTACCATGCCGGACTGCCTCGCAGAGGTCCCAGGTTCGATTCCCGGGCCGGGAGAAATATTTCTATGGTCTACATTTATTTATGTCTTTCGTGCGTTTGTATGTAATTTATGGTTGTCTATGTGTGTGTCCATGGCACCCGCGACACAGGGTTTCCCTAGTGCGGGGCTACGTTGAGTGTATGCGTTATTATTATTATTATTTCTGCCGCCAAGCAGTAATGTTTTGAAGGATAATGCTGGTAAAATTACAGGCACATAGAACGGGTCAACTTATGTCTCAGGATGACAGGCGCAGTGGCGGTGCTCCTTCAGATTGCGATTTAAAGCTCTTAGTGGCACTGCAACGGTTATGCACAGGCATGCAGCTTTCATTAATCCATACATCCATCCACCATCAGCCGCATACATATTATAGTAGATATACACAGTGGTCTGCTCATACCCGATATACAAAAGTGGTCGATTATGTCTAAAGTCGTATTTAAAATAATATACGCAAATATTTCAATGGTCCCAAACCGTAAGCAACAAAAGGTCTGAACAAAGGAAAGGAAATGCTTCTAACATTAACATTTACTATGCCAACATCGCCAAAGTAAATTCCAACATTTACAACTCGTAAATAACACCATTTGTTAGTGAAACTTGTCCCTAGAGTTTACTTCTTTTTTCTTACCTCGTGTGTTGTTCCGAAATTAATGTCGCACGCCCTCATAATAGGCTGTTTGTACTAAGATGCGAGTTGTAAGCGAATGTAGTCAAGAGAGAAATAAAAAATCTTCGTTCTTAAGCCAATATTCTCTGTCTAATGTTCGTGGCAATTTTTATTATTTATGTATTCAAATACATCCGAATTATTAATTATATTTCTCGGTAATATCTTAGTATAATACGAGAAATATGGTAACTCCATTCATACGCAGTGGGGCACTTATATAAGTATGCACACATTCGCATAATAATGAAATGCGCTGTACAACGCGAGTGCATCACGAAATTCCGCGAATGTGTACGTCCACGGCACGCGGCGGGCGCCCACACATACAAACCGCTCTGCTGCGTTTGTCTTATTATATTGTGGTAATATACTTTATTACTCAAATAATAAAAATTGCCACCGAAATTACGTAGTGAATAGTAACCTGAGAATGATGTCATTTGTTTTGAATCCTATTGTAAGCACAGTATAAAGAAAATGAATACAACAAAAATGAGAAAGTTTTAAGAAATTGCTATTTAGAAATTTACAAATGTTTCTTGACTTTACGAAAGAAACTCGTGTCAAACTGTTTAGAATAGACACGACTTAGTGCGAAATTCGCAAAGCCGATTACTTATCAGGTCGTAAGTGACTATGAAAATTAAATTTCGTGTTCGTAAGGTGGAATAAGCTGGAGCTTATTTATACTTCAGGAAAAGTTAATCAAGTTACTTTCGCTTAATGACGTATGATTTCCGAAACTCTTTTTAGAGAAATATAATTTCAACTTTAGGAAAAGTTAACCAAGTTAATTTCGTTATATGACGTATGATTTCCGAAACTCTTTTTTGTCTTATTCACGACCCTCAATTGGGGAGAACAAACAAACGACTAGTGACCCCAATTAAAGTGCGATGACGACAAAAACAGTACGGGCCGCACGTGTGGGTTTCGCCGCCATTACGAATTACGCCGTTTTGTATAACTGTGCGTTATTACCGTGATGACCACAAAATGTCGTTCAAGGGTAAACACAATTTACGTAATTAGTGGATCGGTTTGTCGTATTTATATAATGATCCATGCAGATTTCGTAACGCTGGCTCGAGAAGAGATACCGCGCAAAAGGCGGTTACAGAATTAAAGAAAAAGTGACGGGGCAAACAAGTCGTGCATCTGATGGTAAGCGACACGCCTGTCCATAACGTGGCAGTACCATTCAGAACTTTATATCACAAAGAGACATTACAACTGCGTCCGATACCTAGAGACATAGTTGACAAGTCCCAAGTGCCTGTAATTTCACCAGTGTCAGTTACCTTTCAAAACCGAAACGCAGTCATGCTCACTGTAGTGCTTGGCGGCAGAAATAGGTAAGATGTCAGTCTATTCGTCGTTCACCAGTATCTCTACTGTACTTAAATACATTATTTACATTGATTTATTGTCAACAAAATGCTGGGGGCCTACCATAACCTTTCCAAAAACAATCTTATTTCAATGTAAGCTTAAAGTAAGCTTATTATAATATTATAATATTATTATAATGCAAAAGTGATTGAAAAAACCAATGATTTCCCAATATTCTCTGTTCCTTACTAAAAATAGGAAAGAGATAGCGCTATGTGAACTATATTGTGCCATCTCTTCTTTTTTGATGTTCTGAATCGTCTTATCGTAGTATAATGTTTAAGTACTTAATGTTATTTACATTCAGAGATTTCATTGCATTCGTAGATCAATGGCATTCGTGTAACTATTATAAGATTGCTAAATTTGACATAAGAACAATATTACTTTAATGTTAAAGTCACGTCGTAGTACAAACCGAGTGAATGAATAGTCACAAAGTTGTCAATAAAACATCATAGTTTTCTTACTTTGAGCGCGTACGAAAAGTTAATGTAAGGTTAAAGTAATATTGTTTCATGAGGTTGTGGTACGCTCCCTTGTATCCAGTATCGCTGAATTCAGCTATTAGATCGATTTCAATCTACCATTATAAAAGAAGATATTTCCCTCCAAAAATGTGTTTGCTTCGCTCTGTAGTGATTGTTTCGATCTACATAAAACGTTGTGTACAATATGGAGCGTAGCATGCAAGAAGTATGTGTGTTTTTACATCTTTATAATAAGAGCCTACTGGAAAAACAAATGTTCTTCATGTAAATTTAAATACCTATCGCTAGATTGGTTTAAATCATATAAATTTTACTATTAATATCTGCAAGATAGACAAACGTTGTCTCGTAAACATTTATTTAATTAAAAATATTTAGTTTATACAACTAAATATTTTTTACTTAAATAAATGTTTACGAAAATCAAGCTACACAGTACACAGCTTCAGATAAATATAAATAACATCACGTACGTTGCTTTGATCCCAAAGTGAGTAACTAAAACACTTATGTCATGGAAATCGAAAACAACGACTTTACGAACACCCAAACCCAGAACAATATACAAAAGTTAGTTTTCTACATCGACCCGGCCTGGGATCGAACCCGTGATCTTAGAGACGGTGACGTTAAAAAAACCGGCGTGCAAACCGCAACGGAGGTCGTCGAATCAAGATTTGTTTGCGCTCTAGTTACTTTTTTTTTAATAACGCACACACTCAACATAGCCCCGCACTAGGGAAACCCTGCGTCGCGGGTGCCATGGACACACACATAGACAACCACAAATTACACCCAAACTCACGAGAGAAATAAATGTAGGCCATACAAATATTTCTCTCGGCCCGGAAATCGCACCTGGGACCTCTGCGTGACAGTAACCGTTCGGCTACTGAGGCAGTTTGTCTAATTGTCCAATTTGGGTGCGTTTTATGGAGTGTTTAGGATTTACAATCACAAATATAGTTAAAATTATCAACGTTCTCAAATATTTGCCTTTTTCACAACGTTTATTTATAAATTACTTTTAACTCATTAAATAAGGCTTAGAATTATAGTACATCTGTTAATTAAAAGATACAGAAAATGTATTACAATAGAATAGAATCATTTATTTCATACTATTTATGTCACAATATTACAATTTATAATATAATGTAAAGGGATAATATCGTCGGTGTTTTGTAGAAAGGGCATTAGCGCTATTTCAAAAAAATTTCATTGGATCAGTTTTAGTTTTTGAAGACTTTGATGACTGTTTTAAAATATTTACGCCCTATTTTAAATTAAATTTTAAAACTAAAACTTCATTAAAACCAAAATAGAGTTTTAAAATAGGACGTAAATATTTTTAAACAGTCAATACCTAAAATTTTTCGAAATAAAACCAAAGCGTTTTGTTTTAGGTTGTGTAATGTATTTGTTTTATCAAACAAACCTGTCAAATCGGTCTTTTTCGAATTCATTGCCTAATATTCGTGGTAATTTTTATAAAATGTATTTCTTATTTAAAAAAATGTTATCGTGAAAAATATAAATTGTTACATAAAATATCGCGACAACATACTCGAATACTTAAATAATAAAAATCACCATGGAAATTAGGCACAGAATACTCACCTGTGAATTACTCAAATTTACAATTCGATTTATTCAAAATAATCTTATTTTGAATAAATATAAAAAATTACGTTAATTTTTTGTAATTTGAGAGGTAACGTGAGGGTGCTCTTAAACGTGGTTAGTATTCAATATCTGTTCTACTCAACGTGCAAAACTGGCATTGCTTATACGAGACACGTGTATTGCTTATACTCGTACACGGATCTCGTAGCCGCTGCCACAATAATAAGACTTTTATTGTAATATTAAGTTTATTCAATATCACAACGTTTTACTAACATGATATTCAATTATTTTTGTGTGGTATTACTATTACTAAGTATATTGATAATTTATAACTTTTTTATAAAAAAAGACTTCAAAAGTTCGTGGAATAATATCTATTTGCCACATTTTATAGAAAACCGGAAATTGGTGAAACCGGATTCATTCCCTAGTTTGCCACCCTCAGTAAAGGAATATTTTCTTCAAATTTAAATGAGACCAATACTGAGGTACCGTCTTTCCAACAAAAAAAATCATCAATATCTTTTCACAGATGTAATCGCGTAATAGGTATATATATAAGAAAAAGCCTACTATGCCTTGCGTGTCCAATTCAACAACGCAACGCTCTCAGGGGACTGCAGGGCCTGTCTCGACACTGTGGCACCTTAGGGATGTTCGCGGAGGCTAGAATTGATGATTTTCAGGCAGTCGTTCGCAAGAGAGTTGCATGCCTGTTAGCTAGAGTGAGGGGTAGCACCAGAAGTCTTCTTAAGGTGGTAGTAAAGAGAACGGAGAGCGCAATTCTTAAGTACTGGATGTCCATCCTTGTTCATGAAAATGAACACTTTATGTTCTACTAACATAGACTAACTAAAGTAAACTAAACTAAACTAACGGTGTATGGACATGTAACTGTACTGTCTGAAATAAATTGTTTTTCTTTCTTTTTCTTCATTTCATTAATACAAAGATCGAATACTGTGCCTGGGGTCTAGTCCTGTTCTCCGTCCAACATCCGTCCGAAGCACGAATTATAAGAAACCTGCTTCCCGTGATGCATTAGTTTAGTGTCTTTGAAAAGTTAAATATTGTAATGTGTGCCAGAGTAACCACACTCATCACATTAGGGAATTCCCTGTACTATGAGGACCGGAGCAACGGAATTCACGGAACAATACCCGGAACACTTAGACCAGAACCAAGTTAGCAAATTTGGGATGTCCGCTGGTTCGTTACGTGGCTTACTTGGCATAGCGTCTGGCACGGTTTGCTAGAAGACGTCGGTTCGAATCCGGCCGGATCGAAGGAATTTTTCCTAAGTGATCGATCTTTGTATTATTTTTATATACAATTATATATTTTAACAATTATAGCAAACTAGACGAGTAATTTTTCAAAAAATAATTGTACGTCAATTCAACACAAATTTAATTGCAGTCAATTGCGACATCTCTAGCTAGGGCTAGTAGCTGTAAAGTTACCTAACTGGGAGACGAAATAATTTCTTAGATGGTGCTACGGCTAAAAAGTCGTTGAAAAGTCAAATAGAAGAAGGTACGTCAACAAGCGCATAGAAAAATTCGTCAGGTCCGCTGGTTCGTTACGTGGCTTACTTGGCATAGCGTTTGACACGGTTTGCTAGAAGACGTCGGTCGGTTCAAATCGGCTGCATCGAAGGATTGTTTTCTAAGTTTTCGATCTTTGTATTAATAATTATTACAAACTAGTGGAGTAATTTCACAAAAAACAATTGAATATAAATGCAATACAGATTCAATTTAGAAAAGTTAGTTTCCCAAATTGGTCCTACCGGGAATCGAACCCAGGACATCTAGGAAATCCACATTCAGCCCCCACAGTAAAAACCGGCTATGGAGGTCATCACAATTGTAGCTTATATATATATTTGTAACATAGTACTTGGTGCTTAAATTGCAGCATAAAATAAATCGAGCTCATTGCCACATTTGCATTTAGGATATTGAGTATTTCATATTATGAGCCGTGTGCGTCGCCCATGTTAGCGGAAATTTAATAAGCAAATGAAATACCACTACTATAATTACAGTTTCGAGTTGAAAATGTTGTACCTTTGGTATAACAAAGCCACGTGTGATTATGGGTAAAAAAGGGCAGCAGTAGAGTTTTAGAAGCAGTAGAGTTCCTTGTGAAAGAGTACGTCCAGGGAAGTACTGCCACGTTACCTATTTCTGCCGCCAAGCAGTAAAATCAGCATTACTGGTTTTGAAGGATAAGGGTGCTGGTGAAATTACAGACACATGGGACTAATTAAATTATGTCTGCAATCATCAATCTTTGCGATTTAAAGCTCTGTGTGGCACTGCAACTGTTATAGACAGGCATGTAGCTTACCATCAGGCGCACGACTTGTTCATCCCGTCACTTGATATTAAAAAAAAAGTGCTTTTCTCATATGAAAGTCATAAAAATAACACAAATTACGTGAAACAAATTATATTATATATATTTATTTTAAAGCACCGCATTCACCCGTACCCGTGACACCCGCATTAGAGAAACCCTGTGTCGCGGGTGTCACAGATACATAATCATACATTACACCCAAATTCACTAGAGAAACAAATGAATGTGATACAAATATTTCTCCCGGTCTGGGAATCTAACCACGGTAACCGTTCGACCATAAAGGCAATTTGGAAGGGAAAAGAGGGACTTTAGACCTTAACTCATAATCTAACAGTTTAACACTATAGCCTTTTTGTCTATAAAACAGACAAACAAATTAGTTTAAACGATTCAAAGAGATGTTGCTACGATGCTCTAAATTCAAAAGACGGAAGGAACAATATTGAAAATTGTGAAACCTTGAGGACACGAGAATTCATTACTAAGAAACACAATGACAGATTCTCTTACCCCATCTTTTGGGGGAAGAGAAACGTTAGAACAATTTGCACGTTTTCGGTAAATACATCGTAAGTATTGGAATTTAGCGTAATAATTGTTAAAACATGTAAAGTTAAACAAAGGCATGCCAAGTTTCAGTTTAGGACCAAAAATGAGACAGCGCTACATTAAGTGTATATCACCATCCCGTTTTGTTATCGTTGCGAACCTATATTGAACTGTAACAAGAGTTCATGGTAAGGCGCCTATTCTTCCTAGAGCTCAAAACATTTAACTCAAAATATGTTCCTCATACTCCACCTGTGTGTCTATACTTGAAATTTTATTACTCTCCTATTTAACCTTAAAAAGCAATCCGACTAATTAGTTCGTTCCTAGAATTTTTCACCTTCCTGAAAAGTTGTAATTTTGCAGATGTGGCCTTATTACACCAATGATTCGTTTTTTACTTTAAATATTTTGTACACTTTAGTCCGGAATGTAAATAAAATATGGGAAAAGGCATTGAAAGTGTCAAATTAGTCATTATGCTTTCACTTACCAAATCTTCTAGTTACGTATGTACATGGGTAGTTGAACAAACTACTACGAGCGTAGCAATTTGCTACGGTTCGTCGCATGTACCAATTAGTAACGCATTGTAGTTTAAATAGTTCTATTGCCGGGTGTTTAAGCACTTGTCGATTTTGCATTAGTTCAGTTAGATGTTTTCTTACTATTAGACGTCGACCAGTCAAAGTGATTTGAAAATATCAACAGAGATTTCGAGATTTTGTATACATAAATTTAATAAATTATCTGATGCCCTAAAAGAACTAAATTATAAGCAATATCAAAAAACTACAATAAGCGTTCCTTCCTCATCGCTAAGCAAAAAACTTAGTGAATTACCCACGTAGTGATGAGCTAACAGGCTCGATACTTGAATTAATTAGTTCCAGAGTATTAGTATTTCAATTTAAATAAGAACTATATTCGAAAATTATACTAAATATCTAGATACTATCTCTTAAGAACAGTCTCACATTTCCTAACATTACCTCGATGTCACTTAGTACGTGTCTGGTTAACTCTAAGCCCGATCTTGCGTGGAATATTGCAGTCATCTGTGGGATGGCTAAGCGAAATATCAACGGAGGCACTTGAATCGATTGATCGCAGAGACAGGAGATTATTGGCGACGATAAGCTCGGAACTAAACTTCATAGTTTAGCCCACGGAAGAAAAGAAATAATGGAAGTACCCTAAGCGATTATTATCGGAACCAGTATCGTCAAAACACAATAACGGTAATATTTTTGGTGCAGCTATCATTTTTGCACTCCAAAACTGCACTATAATGCATTTTTCTACGATTTTAGAGAATTTGCGCGAATGAATGACACAACCATACCATACAAAGCAAAAATGGCGGACTGAGCTTTTCGAGACCTACAATTAGCACGCGTCAGACGCTAAGTAAGCATTTCTACTGTATTTATAGTTCTGTGGTTTAGCCCACCAGCGCAAAGTTGCCTGTCTGTCGGTTTTCTACAGAATATACTTCTGCTCCATCAGCCCATTCCGCCTTTTACCTTCGAACATGGACGTACGGCGAGATCTAATATCTACTCGGTCGGTATTCCCTTCAGGCGTACTAAGTGCTTTTCTTCATTTTTAATTATGCGCACAGCCCAAGAATAGAATTTCCTGCCTGCGATTGTGTTTCCGAGCACATAAAATCCAAGCATGTGCAACTGAATAGGCATCCAAGGCGAAGTTACGTGGTCAAGAGCAAGTATGTTTACTTTTAAAAAAATCGGTTAAAATTTTGTCAGCATGTAGTTCAGCCTGTGTATGCCTTTTACGTTATTTTATGCTGGGATGGTATAGCCGTATGGTTGACATTGCATTATTTGTTAATTACTCATTTATCATCATTATATCAGCCGGAAGAGGTCCAGTGGTGAACATAGGTCTCCTCCAAAGATTGCCAGACTAGCCGGTCAGAAGCAAAGGAATCCATTGGTTACCCGCCGCCCTTACCAGGTCATCCGTCCTTCTAGTAGGGGGCCGTCCCATTGAACGCCTTCCGGTTCGTGGTCTCCATTCGAGAACCTTTCTGCCCCAACGGCCGTCAGTTCTACGAGCTATGTGCCCTGCCCACTGCCACTTCAACTTGCTAATTAACGTCTCAGAGCCGTAGGTCATTACTCAATACTATGACAGTATTGATGAATAATTCACATTTATGCCGAATCAGAAGGACTGACTTAAAATATTATTGTTTAAGTAAAATTCACAGACTTCGTTGGCTCGGCCGTTTAGAAAGAATGGGAGAGAATAGAAACGCGAAAAGAGCCTATCTAGATCGGCCCAGTGAGCTGAATACAGTTGGTCACCCCAGGTATCATCGGAGCGACGTCGCCAAAACGAACCTGCACGAACTCCCAGCCGATGATTGCCGAAACACTACATAGGATCGAAAGCGGCGTAATCTAATTTCGGAGGCGAAGAAACTTTTCGCGTGACTGAGCTTGTAAATTAATAGTAGTATTACTAATACTATATACTTAGGATACAGTATCGCAAAGGTCCAGAAAATCAATGCAAACAAAAATAAATATGCATAGCATTCAAAATCAATTTTATACGCTAACAATTCTCAATCATAAATTTAACAAACTGCACACTAATTTATACAATTATATTACATTAATCACAAGACTAAAACTGACATATCGAAAATTATTTTTATTTCAATAATGGCGGCCACTAGGCTTGGGCTAGTGTCAGTTTCGAAGTATGATGTTACATGGATGCCTCTCAGCTTTCCGACTAGGGTTGAGTTGGAGCTAGGGCCGCTAGTTTAATATCATTCTTGCACACTAGCCAAATTCCACATAGCCAATATACTTCTAAATATTAAAATTTTGTGTTTGACATGATCATTTGACAGCCGTCTTTAACATAAATATCTATCAACAATGAATTTAGAGATTTGTCATTTAAAAATTCAGATACTGTATTGTACATTTTATTAGTCAATAAAATGTTTAATAGTTTTTTTAATAGCATAAGGTTTTCTCATACCTTAGAATTTTCGGTAAATTATTGTAATTTTTTTGCGCCATTACGAAATACATTTATTTAAATTGAATTAGGTATTGCATTTTTCAAGTTAAGTACATTACGTTGTAATGTGTGACAGATAACAACACTAATGACTTGGTTTCAAACTATGGAGATACACTTCACAACGCTCAAACTAAAATTAATCTAGAAAAGGTCATTTCTCAAATTAGTCGTACCGCGGGGTCGATTCAGAACTTTACGATAACTCACTTGTCGCTTTCTTTTCATTTTTATTCATAACACTTGAATCGTACCTCAAACTGTCGTATTTGAAACTGAACCGAAATGACGTCACACCCGTCTGATTACTCGAACTTCTCGACCGACAAAGGCTACAAACGTTATTTAGAACTCAGTTATTGAATGAAAGCTACCGAACGTCCTATTGGTGACAAAGCAAGAATATAATATGGACATCTCTTATTACTTTAAATAAAGTCTGGATTTTGTTCAATTTTATTAATTTGTTTTAATGCAAGGCTAATGCATTCCTATAATTTAGGCCTTCAAAAGATTTTCATTTTTCTAATAATCTATTTCACCGAATAACTCCGTAAACGCTGTTGGATAACGATATCGTGTCCAAATCCGAATCAAACGTTTAACTCTGATATGTTCTGAATAGCTCGGAAAGCGCCTCTCGATTCGAGAACGATATCCAATTTCGGTTAAAATATCGAAGTTCTGAAATGGGGATCCTGGAGTTCAACGCCCGACATGTAACAAGGTACAATATGCAAAAACAATAAAAGTTTACTCAGAATGATGAAATAGAAACATTTTCCATATTTATATTTAGTAATGGTCCTACACTTACATAAATAATATTTAAAAAGTAATTAGAACATTTGAAAGTCGAACTCTTTGGCTGTAGAATACAGTTTGTTTCATTCAGACTGTCACTTGTTTATACATTGTGGCGTCATTTTGGAAATTGATTGTCTACATCACCATGGATTTAACTTGTGAAAATTTTCGTAGTATTATTTTCTACGATTTTAAGTGCAATTTAACAGCTCAGCGGAGCTTTGCTCGGCTTCAAACTGCTTTTGGCGATAAAGCACCATGTACGATGACTATTTATAGCTGGTTTGCTGAATTCAAACGCGGTCGTGTGAATCTCAGTGACGAATTTCGTGATGATCTCCTGTCCACTGCTGTGAACAACAAAAACATCAATGCTGTGCGCTGTATGATCAAAACTGACAGGCATGTGACATACTATGAGATTCGGGCATCTTTAGGCATAGCCATTAGTCAACTACAATCAATACTACACAAACATTTGGGTGTGAAAAGCTATGCTCTCGGTGGATCCCACACAATTTGACTGAGGCTCAAACGGATCGCGTTACTTGGTGCAATGCCATGCTTACCAGATTCAACAAAGGCGCGTCAAATATGGTGTGAGACATAGTAATAGGTGACGAAACATGAATTTATAGTTACGATCCCAAAACAAAGCAGCAATAGAGCGTATGGGTCTTTCGAGTTGAGCCGAAACCTACCAAAGTGGTGCGCGTGCAAAGTGCCTATAAGCGGAGGATTGCTTCTTTTTTAATTAAAACTGGACACGTGGCTGTTGTTGCTTTGGAGAATCGTTGTACCGTGAATAGTAATAGGAAGTTATTGACAAACTCCGTAAAAATAACCGTAAACGCCGTATCATCTTGCACCAGATAATGCCAGCTCTCAAAAGACCAGACAGACAAATGAATTTTTGAAGGTGAACAACGTTGACCTTATGAACGATCCCACGTACAGTCCCGACCTGGCACCTTGTGACTTTTATTTATTTCCAAAAATTAAGAACCAGTTACGGGGTCAACGATTTCCAGCACCTGAAGAGGCTGTCGAAGAGTATGAAACATATGTTTCAGAAATTGACACGGAGGAGTGGCATAAATGTTTTCAAAATTGGTTCACTCGTATCAAAAAGTGCATTAACGCTAACGGAGAATATTTTGAGAAACAATAAATTCATTTCTGACCATTTATAGTATTTTTTTCTTATTCATGCCGTGAACTTATAGTGCGCCACACGTACCCTATCCCCATACCTATTTCTTTCATCAAGCAAGTAGGGTAACTCTGTACAAAATAACAGCGCGGCTTGTATGTGTGCCCAACCGCCACGCGCCGTGTACGGGCGCACACATTCATATTATGTTCACGTCACGTTCATGAAGTGCATGCAAGTTATATACCTTCAATATGTTTGTATGCCTACATTTTTTGGCCGGACATAGCGAAACTATACTTATTTGTACAAACATATATCAACTTACATACAACCTTCCATTATTTCCAGGATTCCACTTTCCATTTATCATTAGGTGGAGCAGAGTCATCTGCCTGTCACTTATAAAAAATATCTAGTATTCACCCTACTGTGCACATCATAAGCGAATTCGAGAGTTCATAGTATGGATTTAATCTCCCAGGCCTGATTGATATTCATCGTTCAATCCAACCTAATATTGGTTGGGACAATTCCGGTGCCATCGCGATACTAATACACTATGAATACTATAAGATATGTAAGATACGTAAATTGCATGATAGGATCTGTAATTCGAAATGATAATAATTTGTGTCTAACAATTGTGTCCAAACATTGACCTAAATATCAGTCAAACATAGACATAAATATTATAGTTGCTGTAAAGCTCCTCGTAATAGTGTTCGTCCAGGGAAGTACTGCCACCTTACTTATTTCTGACGCCAAGCAGTAATTTTAGCATTACTGCATTCCGGTTTAGAAGGATAAGGGTGCTGGTGAAATTACAGGCACATGGTACTTATCAACTTACGTCTCAGGGTGACGAGCGCAGTGGTAATGCCCCTCAGATTTTTGCGATTTAAAGCTCTGATTTGCACTGCAACTGTCATGGATAGGCGTGTCACTTTCCACCAGGAGCACGATTTATTCGTCCCGTCACTTGGTATTATGAAATTTTTTTTTTTATTGAACTATTCATTTAATTATAATAATATATCAAACAAGCACACCACTGGTCTCAAACCAGGGAATTGCCTATATTATGAATGCCAGTGTCACGGAATTCACTTTTAGGCACTATCGGGAATACTCAGTTACTAATTTAGAAAGTTCCACTTCTTGAAGTTATCCCAACGGGAATCCAGCCCGAGACCTCCTCCACCTAGGCAAACCGTTGGGCCACAGAGGTCGTCGAAAAAAACATTTGGAGTACTTTATAATTACATTCTAAACTACATTTAAGTACACAGTTAAATTTACATTCTAAACGACAGGCTTGGGTTAAATGCGGTGGAATTTAGTTTGTATTCTTGGAAACAGCAAATATTTATTATTCTTTCTGGAAATGAAGGAATAAATGATAGTCCTTTATCATTGCATTACATTACATTTACAATGATAGTTTAGAATAGTAATTTAAGTATGACAAAGTAAGCTACTGTATAACGAATGTATTTAATACTCAGTAGCAATTTCTTTCAAGCTACTTTAGCTAGCATAATAAGATGCGTTCCATACATACACTGTGTTTCACTGATGTACGGTTCTGACACAACACTTCAATATCATAGATTAATAAGCTACACAATAAAAGAGTATGTATAATATGAATAAAACAATAACTATGGTCAGAGAACAAAAAAGTTACGAGAACGGACACTCTCCGCCCCTCTCTAGCTTTAGATACCGCACCACACCCCCCACATTGACGGTCACATTGACTCAACGGCAATAAGGCTGTCGCCGAGCCGTTTTCGTGCCAAGACGGTTTTGATTATTTGAATATAGTTTTCATTTATTAATTACAAAACTTGTATGATCACTTTACGAAACTTGTATGATCACTTTACGAAACTTGTACGATCACTTTACGAAACTTCTACGATCACTTTAGTTTAGTTTAGTTAGTATTTATAATGGTTGTGAATTGTGTTGTGTACGGCTGTTTATCATCAACTAAACGGGATAAAGAGAGGAGTTTCTTTCGTTTTCCGAAAGATGAAAAAAAACTAGTAAAAAATAAACTTGTCTGAGACTCGTTTAGTTATTGTTTTCTTCATTTATTTAGTGCAGAGTAATACATAATACAGATTGATTACATCAATATAAAGAGACGCCATAACTTCGTGAGCCAATAAACAAGACTTCTCAAATTTTCAATTTGTATGCCGATAAATATTACGCAGTGAATATACCTAACTATTAACTAGGAATGATAAACTTAGACACGCAATTTCAAATACCTTTGTTATCTTATTTAAAAGTACCTGTCCAAAAAGTCCATTTAAGTGCTTTTGATGTATTTTTAAATAAATCTTCAATATTATTCTAGTTAGTGAATTAATGAAAATATAATATTATATCGGTATAAATACCTAATGAACATGTGTAATTATTAGAATTCTGTTAAAAGAATTATAGATAACAGATTTGCATTAGAATTTTCGCTATATTGCCGCTCTAATCTCGTAATGTAATAGTATGGACAACGGGACATAAGACTATACATATTTGTTCGAAAATCGCCTCCAGTGCAACGGAACAAGGTACGTCAATGTGTAGCTTGATGTGCTGGCGTGTGTACAAGATAGTGATGGGTAACCCTGCCACTTCACGCTCACATTTGTGCGTGTGCAGATAGCGCCTCGCTATATGTAGTAGTAGTAGGGAACTTTCGACTGTTGTATGGAGTGTCCGGGGTGTGCTATGTACAAATTTAATAAATATAAAAAAGACTAGGCTGCATGGTCTAAAGATTTACCTTTCCGCAAGGAAAAGTACATAACATCAATAAATTTCAACAACTCGACTGTATTTTTTTCTTTTGCTTAATTGGTTTTTCTTTTTAGTAATATAATAACTATAAATATTAAGCGAAATGCCCCTAGGTTAAAGAAAAATTAAATGTATTGTGCATCTAACAGCGACTTTGCCAGGGGCTAGTATATTCCCCAACTATGGACAAATATCATTGGTAAACACTCAAAATTGTCCGCCTTGCTAGCTCACTCTCACTAAGTATAGACTATCACTATACGACTAAAAAGTCGTTGAAAAAACCAAATACAAAAGATACGACGCATGCACATAGAAAAATTCATGAGGTCTGCTGGTTCGTTCCGTGGCTTAGTTGGTATAGCGTCTGGCACGGTAAGCTGGAAGTTGTCGGTTCGAATTCGGCCGGATCGAAGGAATTTTTTCTGAGTGTTCGATCTTTGTATTAATAAATATAGACTATAACTTCCAAACAAAACACTATCAGTAGTGTTTTGTTTAGAACATAATAGTTTCTGTGAATGTTATTGTCTATAGATAGAAGTCGTTGATCCTTCATTATTATTCATTTGATGATTTAAATAGGCAGTCGTTATTCCACAGACAATTTAATATCTTTATTTAATTCTCGTTACAAGTTTAATTTCACCATGTTGGAAATCTCTTGAAAAACCAATTTATGTAATGAATGCAGCCATAGCAGGGTTGTAAAACATTCCCCACAATGTAATGTAACAGTTGAAAATTTTACCACGATTTCCTCGCTTTTCGTAAATTAAAATATGAATTTTCAATGTATTGTCACGTAGACGGTGTCGGGAGAGGGACCTTTTAAAGGTTTTCCAACTTTTAAACTTAGAACTTACTTATTAAAGAAAAGGCTTTTAAAGGAAAATCTTTTTATGGGCTAGAGACTTACTTCAATAAAAAAGGACACCTGACACTATAAACTTAGGTTCAACCATTTTACTTTACAACGGAATTTCGTAACAAAATACAAAAATATTTTCAAGTAAATTTAGACCTAAAATTTTTTTCCATCCTCTTAGTAAAATCTTAGACTATGGAATTCGACGGAAAATCCGTATTTCTGCAATAAATAATACGAATTCTATTTGTTTTTTAATTGATAATGAAAACAGAATGTGCCTATAGTCAATTAAGGTGCCCGACATAGAATTGACTAAACTACCCTCGATAAAAAAAAAATCACTAATTTCAGCAAAATGTTCATTTTTACGAAGTTCGTTACGGAATATAATATAATATCAGTACAGAGGTCACCGGAAAGTGCGCGAAACCGGATTAATTCCTTAGTTTTCCACTCTGAAAGGTAATACGTTCTTCGAATTAAAACTGGACCACTACTGAGGTACCATCTTTCCAACAAAAAAAGAATCATCAATATCGGGCTCACTAACCCGAATCCGGAATTATCGCGTAACTTACATACAAAAAAATGCAATCGAATTGAGAACTCCTTTCTTAAATCTTCCTTTTTTAAAATCGGCTAAAAATGGGTTAAGAACTTATTTTACAGTAATTATTCTAAAAGGAAAATATTTACATATCGTGGAAATGAATTTCTCCGCGTCTACCTCATACGCTTCAAAACCTACGCAACCACGATGCTATTTAGTATATATTAAGCGAAGTAAGAGAGGTTTGTGAGTATCGTTTTAAATGGCATACACTAATGGGAATCCGGAATAAAACATACAGGGTTATTTATAAAACAAAGTCCTAGGATTATATAATATTATTACTAACATCATAAATACCAACTTTTTTTACAAAGCATAATAAATCTACCAAAAATAAACTTTTGAGTTTTTGTTGGACTATCTAACACTTTTTAGATCTATATTTGGTAGTAAGTTGTTTAGCAACGCATCCCACGCGCTGCCTTTTGCTACCGCATAGTTATTACCGTTTAGAGTGCTTATATATTTTTAATGAAAATGAAATCTGAAGAATTTTTAAAAATCATGGAAGAAAAATGATTGTTTATGATTATCATAGTCCTGAGAGATTGTATTTTACAGATAAGCCTATATATGTTGCATCATGGCTAAAGAGCGTTTATGGAGTTTACTCGACGATTTTCTTTGTTTATAAACGTCACGTCAATTTGACAGCTCAAACTGGGTGAGGTAGTAAACTGGGTGGCGCTGTTTGGATTTGGTTGAAGTCTATTAAGTGAAAAAACAGGTCATAGTTTATTTAACCATGTCCGCCTTATATGCCTTAAAAACTTTACATAGCTTAAAAGAAATTAAACGCCGACGATTTGCTTTACTGGATTTTAATGAATATGCTGTTAAAGCAATCAATTTTCTCGTTTAGTAGGAACATACAATATTCATATTGTCTTTTGACAGCAGTATTTAGTAGCAGTAGAACTTTTTATTTAAATTAAAAGAGTCCATAGAAGTACTGCCTAACCTATGAACCTTACCTATTTCCGCTGCCCAGCAGTAATGTGAGCGTTACTACGTTTTGGCTTCAAAATAGAGCGTTTACGCGCTAAGTCCGATTCGTATCAGGAGCTCTACTCTCGATCTCCGTCCGACATCCGTCCGAAACAATTACTGCCAAATAAGCAATACTTGACTGAATGAAAAGACGATGATGCGAATGAAGCTTTATTCTTGATACTTGTCTTTTAATTTTGTTAAATATTACTTATTTGACAGTAATTGTTTCGGACGGAGATCGAGAATAGACACCCAGTTCCGAAGCCAAGAAATAACGGTCCGTAAAGTCACAGGGATCATTCTATCTCTAGATGTATAGGCCATATTCGTGTTTTCTCGGATGCGAAACGGACTTAAAATGATCTATCCCGCATATAAGCTTTCGCGCAACCGTCTTCGCACTATCGTCATTCGCATAATCGGCATTCGCACTCACGTAGGATACTTAGTGCACAAGCGACATCTGAAGTGGGTTCGTGTTTTCTAGATTTGTATAGTCTCGGATTCGAAAGGAATACGCATCGGATGCAATGCGCAGACGCGCTAAAGGTACTGAAATTACAGGTACCATGACCTGTTTGACTTATGTCTCAGAGTGACGGGAGCAGTGGCACTACTAATGCTACGGACAGGCGTATCGCTTACCATCGCGCTTACGACTTGTTCGTCCTGTCATAAAAAAAAAATAGTGAAGTCATCCCACACGATCTGATGATAATTGGAAAAAATGGAGAGAGAATGTTTTATAAAATAGCTTGCATCGAAAAGGGCTTTTAGTGTTAACGTTATGGAACGTAAACAATCGTGGCGTTCTCTATTCGAATTCGCTACGCGACATTTAGAATCTGTTTTAATGTGTTGTCGTTTGTACTTTTGAATTATTGATTTAGAAATTGAATAAACGAGATAATTATGATCCTTGGACTTTATTATTCGCCAAATGAACGAATTGATAGCGGAAGGTGTTCCCGGCAACGAATCTCTGGGCTTTTCCGATATATATATACATATACGGTAATGAATTTTGGGTATGGCTAAAGAAGTATGACCGTAGGGTGTACGTTGTAGAAACGAGAGCGGATTTACCTTACTATTTATTATGCACCATAAGCGGTCGGGAAAATGATTCCAACAGTAGAGGGCGTTAGAGTCTCAATTTACTGAAATAACAATAATCGATTGTTTAAACTATTGTCGTACAAAAATAAGTAAAAATAGTCATAGGTTTGAACGAAATAAAACTATTCTCAACCGACTTCAGAAAAGGAGAAGGTTCTCAATTCGTCTGTATGTTTTTTTGTATGTATGTTACGCAATAACTTCGGTATTTGTGAACCGATTTTCATGATTCTTTTTTTGTTGGAAAGAGGGTACCTCCATAGTGATCCCATTTAATCGAAAATCATGCACTTCTAAGGGGACTGATCACGCATGAACATTCATTTTCTAGCGCCTAAATTTTACTTAAGGAGCAATTATTTTATTGATTGGTTTTGCTATTCTCCAATTCAAGGCGTTTTTCTTTCTCAATATACTTTGAGTAGTGCGAACCGATTTTTATTATCTCCTGTGTCAAGTCCTGTATAGTGGCGAACTAGGGGATATTTCAATAAAACTTGGCAAATAGATAGTAAGTAAGTAAGTAAGTATAGTAATTCCACGTACTTTTGAGGTCGGTTTTTTTAGTACTCTGTACTGAGATTATTATTATTTCGGATCAAAATCGCGTATAATTTAGTAACAGTAAAGCTGCTTATGAAAGTGTTCGTCCAAAGAAATATAATAATAACGCACACACTCATATCTCTAGGGAAACCCAGAATCGCGGGTGCAATGGACATACACACATGTAGAGAACCACAAATTACACCCAAACTCACGAGAGAAATAAATATAGGCCATACAAATACTTCTCCCGACTCGGGAATCGATCCCGGGACCTATGCGTGGCAGTCCAGCATGGAAACCGTTCGGCCACGGAGGCAGTGTCGTCACCTTACCTATTTCAGCCGCCAAGCAGTAATGTCAGCATTACTGCGTTCCAGTTTTGAAGGATAAGGGTGCTGGTGAAATTACAGGCACATGGGACTTGTCTACTTATGTTTCAGGGTGACGGGCGCAGTAGCAGTGCCCCTAAGATCTTTGCAATTAAAAGCTCTGAGCGGCACTTCAACTGTTTTACTTCAGTTTGTGTAATAGAAAAAAAAGTTTTTTCAAACAAACCTACGTTTCAAACCCTTTACAGGTCCCACAGTCACGGCTAACTGATACGGTAAAGTCATCAACCAGTTATGTCTAGTATTAAAGCATAAATAAATCAGGATCTTAAATTCTAGGACAAAAACATAAAATGTTTTCACTAATGACTTTTTAGACTTAAATACGTACAAAATACCCACATCACGCACGTTTCTAATATCGAGCGACCTTACGTAGACCCTAATTCGCAAACGGAGCACGAAGGTGTTCATTTTAATAATCCGGATATTCATATCCGGATTCATATTCGTTGATATTATACATCACTAATGCTAGAGTGGAGAACGGTTGGTTGTGAATTTAGAGGCCGATGATTTTGATTTCTATTTACGACATTACAGACAGACATTACAAACAGATTAAGATAAATTCGTTGAATTGTTTACTAGTCTGAAGTTAAATTAAATAAGCATTTGTTGCGAGTAAATATTAATTCACCAGTTTGTAAGGATTTAAGACATTGTTATTCAGCACGAAGCGATGGCTGGATATATGATCTTTAATGTTTACTTTTCATTATCAAGAGCCGGTTAGAAAATAATTTTGTATATTTTTTTTATATAACATCGAGTGACGGGACGAAGTCGTGCGCCTGATGGTAAGCTACAGGTCTGTAGGCAGTACTACCCTGGACGAACTCTTTCACAAGGAGGTCTTCTGCTACTGAAAATATAATCTATGAATAATAATGACTATATGTATATTATTAGCCTTTTATTTAAATATAGAGTTTATTGTTAAACATTACGTTATAAAATTAATTGCAATGTCAAAGTTGTAAGAAATAATTAATTGGTAGTGAATCATTTTATTCCGATCTAAGTCGAGTATTTCTTATAATTACTTTTTGTATTTTTTTTCAATTAAACGCGATTTGGGTAAAAAATACAATTTAATTTCCGAATGGAACAATGGCGAAAGCTTCTCGATAATTATTTTGTACTATATGTGTAGGTACATTACTCACATTATCTATTGTTATGTTAGAGACAAATAGCCATTTCTGGAATATTGTTTTCTTATTTATGTAGGTGTAATATTAGTAGTAATAGCGAGTGGGAAAATGATTGCTTCCCAACTGAGAGGCCGGTTGGAATACCTGGGGAAATGAAATGAAATATTATTTGCTTAAAACTTGGTGAATGAAAGATGGAACATACTATTGTAATAGTACACAATAGTTTGCCTGATTAAACGTTCAAAACTTCATTTAAAATTAATTATGTATTTATTATATTATTTATTATGTTAAGTTTTTTATAAATAAATAAATTAGATTTATAAATTGATCGGACTCTTCAATGCTACGTCACAAAATATATAAAATAAACACGGAAGAAAAAACACAATTAAGCCTCGATTACTACCAGAACCGCTGCGCCAAAACTCACGCATTCTTAATTCAAATTAATATTTGAAATTTTGAATGCGTGAGTTTTAAATCTTGATAGAATCAAAAACAATTTTTGTGTCGCCATTTTGTTGTGTCATAGATGTCATTTGTGCTTCGTTTCCCGAACTCGAATGTTTTCTAGTCTCCCTAGTGGGTTGTTGAAATTACCATATGCACCTGTAAAGTTTTTGTTATTGTTATATTTTGTAATTAAAATTGTAGAAAACAAGAACCTCCTCCTTTTCACATTTCGTTAAAAATAGAACGTTTGGGACACATGCACTCACACTTTGACAGTGAAGTTTTATGACATTTCTTTGTTCACAATTTGGATAACTAATTATGGTTCATACCATAGTATGTAGAAAAGAATATTTGTATTGTATTTTTCTATTTACTCTTGTACTGGACGTACTTAGCTAATTTTATAGGCCATTTAGAGAGACTGTTAAGTTGAAAAAAAGTCATATTTTATTTATCTTCGCTAGCCTTATACGCTTTAAAAACTACACAAGGTTTAAAAGTAATTAAAAGCTATTTTAGTTTAACGAGCCAGTTTGCCTACAACTGTTTGCTTCACAAAAAGTCAAAATATCTTCGTTTTATTGGAACATGCAATGCTCATTTCGTCTCTCTATTGCCTGAATATCATACTCACCTATTTGCATTGACTTACAAATAAATGGACGATGGGTCTAACACAAAAACCACGAAAAAATGTCCCAAGTCAACCTATTTAAACGTAGTGACATGTAAAGGAATATGAAAAGGCTAAAACGTTGAATTTAAATTGTATTGTCATCGCAGTACTATCTAATTTTGCTTGCTTCGCTGTCAGTCAAACAAACGAAGACTAAAGCGTGAATGACGCTCTGTATACGATTTTAACGCCCTATAAGTTCGGACACTTTTTAGCGCGGACCCGATGTCCATATAATTGTAAGTCAATGCCTATTTGGTATTACTTATTTAGCTCTTTGTGTACAGGGAAGACTGCCTATGATTATACCTATTTCTGCCGTCAAACTGAAATGTGAGCATTACTGCGTTTCGGTTTCGAAGGGTAGGGGTACTAGAGATATTACAGGCACATGGGACATGTAAATTTATGTCTCATGGTGTCGGGTGCAGAGGCAGTGCCCCTCGAATCTTTGTGATTTAAAGCTCTGAGTGGCACTGCAGCTGTTATGGATAGACGTGTCGTTTACCACTAGGCGCAGGACTTGTTCGTCCCGTCACTAAGAATTACATTTAAAAAAATATCACATGACATTTCGCGAGAGCGAGCGCGAGCTATCGCAAGGATTGTGTCTCCTTTGCAGAGTTAATTTAACTCTATGTAGACAGCAATACGGTTCAATGTTAACCAAACCAGATCCAGACCATTTCCACCGAAGATGCGCTAGACGAGAATTGAAATTTTACCATACAAATTTCAATCGTTGTCTCGCACGTTTCGTCGCCTAGCACCTTCAGTTTTTCGTTTATTCCTGTACAGATTTGGATCATAATACAGTAGGACCCAAAAATATACGCTTAGGCGTAAAAGGACTGGGTTCGACATCGGAGTACGCGGGGGTAGGTATTTTCAACAAAATGTCAAAGCATCGCAATTAGGAAAGTTTCACTACTTGAAACTTTAGACCATATTTGTCTAGCCACTAGCAACATATTCGCTTGCCTCTAATTAATTAACCTTAACAGCTGCTTTGGTCCTAAACAAACTTGTTAAAGAAAGGTCCCTTAGATCTCATGACTTTTATCCGAAAATTCGATACACGACTAAATAGTAAAACCACTGCCTTGTTTTACATTAAGGCGTTGGCAGTACAGTAATTAACCTCGGAAGTCTTGGATTCGATTCCCGGTAGGACCAATTTCTATACGACCTCAATTGGCTTTGGTTGATTCTGCATAACAGCGAAAGTGGTGAATCAATCGCTTTGGTAAAGGTATATATAGTAAAATTGAGTTAATATACATACACTGATTACTATACGGTGTGAAAACATGATTCTTAAAAATTTTCACGACATAAAAAAAAACACAAATTTACCTGGGAATTTTATAAGAAAACCGCTGCATTCAGTAGGTACTTTACATATACCAATGTTTTTTTTTTTTGTAACAACTAAATAGAACAAGCCAGTACAAAGATCTATAAAAAAAAACACACACAACTATCCAGCCCTATAGGTCAGTTGGCAAAGAGCAATGCTACGGTGCAGCATGGAATTTGGGTTCAAGTCCCGCCGGGTCGACGAAAATTTTTCTGTGTGTTCGATCTTGGTATTTATTAATCATAACAAAACTAGTTAGAGTTATTTCACAAAAAAATCTCAATGAATAAACGTTTACAGTTTCTTGCTCTTTCTTGTCAGGGAAGTCAGCGGTAGCTTGTAAAATGACGTTTTCAAATGTAAATTTATTTTACCTATGGAATAATAATGATTCTTTGACTTTCGCATAAAGGGTGCAAATTTATTTTAACTTTCTTCGATAGTTCAAAAGCAAATGACGCATGCATTACCTCATTTAAATTAAGAACAATTTACGAATAAATTGATTATTTAACAGCGTCTTCACGAGTGTCGTTTCGCTCCTCCATCACGCATATAAATTAATCACGGGAGAAACTTATTGTGTTAATGTGTGAAGGTACCTTTCAAAATAGAACCTTTGGCAGTATGTGCATTAATTTAGTGTATGTATATGAAGTAATTTATGCCAGTGGTAGCCTAACGGTTTCACCTACCACCTTTCAAGCAGAGATCGTGGGTTTGAATCTAGGCTCGCACCTACGAGTTTACGAAATTTATTCCGAACTTTTCGGTGAAGAAGTTTCACAACACTCGGAAAACGAATGAAATCCCGCACAGGACCAGTTTGGCGGATGTGGCCTAAACCCTCGCCCGATAAGGATACGTGCCCTAAAGTGGGCCACATAAATGGTTAATGATGACAATGAAGTAACCTTTACCTGTGGATGACTGTGGGACACAATTGGTTACGTCCAACATTACGCTGCAGCGCGTCTGGTATATTTGCCCCGAAAAGGGTGGATGATTTTTACGCTCTATTAAGAAAGCATCGCTGTTCTTTTACTGAAAGACTAAATAAATCCAATATAAAATCCAAGTATACATATGTATGTGGTATGTATTTCTATACGTACAGTAACAAATTATGACAAAAACATAAGAAAATTACAGTTACACATTTCTCAGCGTGTCATTGCCGCATCTAGTACGCTCTGCCGCGTCTTATGTCTGTATTCGCTTGTTGTTAGTGCACTTTTATATTTTAATTTTAAATTATTGAATTTTTTCTGTGAATTTGTAATTGTAATGAGACATAAATATTATTTAACTATAAAATAGATAGATTTCTCATCGATGGCCCTACGACTAAAAAGTCGTTGAAAAACCAAATACAAAGACACGACGCAAGCACATAGAAAAATTCGTGAGGTCCGTTGGTTCGTTCCGTGGCTTAGTTGGTATAGCGTCTGACACGGTATGCAAGAAGACGTCGGTTCGAATCCGACCGGATCGAAGGAATTTTTCTGAGTGTATTAATTAATAATCTTTGTATTAATAATTATACATATAAAATAGAACTTGTGCAAACAAGGTTTTCAAGGTGTGAATACTTCAAATCTTTTAAATATTTCCAATGTCTATTTCAATTTAAATAACCTTGCCTTTTGTTTTTATTTTATGAATTATGTAATTAATGGAATTTGTGCCTAAATAAATATTTCAATAATAATATATCATTAGCAACGTTATCTAACGGTTTTTTTCATGTACACTGTATGTTTTTTTCATGTAGCTTGAGGTTAAGGTTTTTACATAATCAGCCTGTTGTAGTTCACCGCTGGACATAGGCCTCTACCAATGTGTGCCATTTCGCCGCTTGCTGAGGTCCCGAATTCGATCTCCGGCCGGGTCAACGTAGAAAAAGTACCGTCGTTGTTTCCGATTTCCTTAACACAAGTACCTTAGTTACTTACTTTGGGATCAGAGCAATGTATGTGATGTTCTCTAATGTTTCATATTTATTTATTTATTTATCTGCTACCAGCATCTTTTCACTCATCGTCACTCCATCTGGCCAGAGGGCGTCCCACATTACGTTGCCGAGCCGGGGTCTCCACTCAAGAACTCTCTTCCTCCAATGGTTATAAGGTTTTTACAAAGGCGTTCAACTATTCATGATGTGTCGTTACTCTGTTACCTTCACTGTAAAAATTTTTAACGAAAAAATAAAAATTTTTATCCAAAAAGAAACTTTGCTAAGCACATGGGCATGACGCCTCAGGATTTGGCCAAAAATGAAATCTTCAACATTAAACTTAGAAATATTATTTAATTTTTTTTTCTCTCCGGACTAGTAATATATTAACATGGAGTTATATGAAATTTATTTGTTTTTATTTGTTGAAGACTTATAATCATTAACTTACAAATAAATGGACGACGGGTCTAATACAAAAACCACGAAAAAAATGTCCCAAGTCAACCTATTCGAAATTTAAATTGTAGTGTCATCGCAGTATCGCGCTGTCAGTCGAACAAATGAAGACTAAAGCGGAGTTTGGCGCTCTGTATACGATTTTAGCGCCTTACAAGTGCGGACACTTTTTAGCGCGAACCCGACGTCCATATAATTGTAAGTCAATGCTTATAATACACTATAATAATTTTCTTAAACTAGGAAATGCCCAAACAATGAGTGCCAAAGCAACTGAATTAATTCCGGGGCACTATACGGATCATTTAAATCAGAACCAAATTTGAAAACTTCATTTCCCAAATCAGTCCTGCCGCAAAACGATTCCGGGACGTCATCATTCAGCACCCACATTACACCATTTGGTTACCAAAGTCGTCTAATTTTAGATTTTGCGACACTTTTTCCTTGTGTTTGTTTTTTAACAATGCTTTCCGATCGTGTAATCTAACCTTTCGCCACTGTGTCTTAGTTTACTAAGTTATTTTTCAGGTAAATAATAATTATACCTTTTTTTGACCACAAATGTTTATGGAATTCCATCTAATTGCCAAGTTTTATTAAAATCGGTTAACGGAAAGTGCCGAATTCACCCCCCAGTTTACCACCCTTATAGGTGGAATATTTTCTTCAGATTTAAATGGTTACCCTCTTTCCAATAAAAGAATCATCAAAATCGGTTCACAAATGAAATCACAAAAAAAACGAGTTGTCACGTAACATACATAAAACAAATGCGGTCGAATTGACAACTTCCTTCTTTTTTAAAGTTGGTTGAAAAAAGACAATTTGCACAGAATTAAAATATTTTACGAAGCGTGAACTTGGACTTAAATAATCTCGGAAAGTCATCCCGAGACACAATCAGCATTTAAATTAAATTTATAATGGCACCGAAATTAGGCAAATTGACTCAGATAATTGGTTCTTAGAAACACAAATTACATGAATATTTTACGGTACTCTTTATCTAGTCATGATTGACTGTAATTTTAGATACGTTATTTGACTAGAAAGGCATTACATTATATATATATATATATATATACATATATATATGATTATATATATGAGGAAGGCATTGTAATGTATTTGTATGTGATAGTGATCTGTGTGTAAACTAATATTTAAGTAATGATTCATGATTTTGTTTTATTTTGTTTATAATATCTAGTGACGGAACGAACAAGTCGTGCACCTGATGGTAAGCGACACGCCCGTCAATAACAGTTGCAGTACCCCTCAGAGCTTTAAATCGCAAAGATTCGAGGGGCAATGCCAGTGAGCACGTCACCTTGAGACATAAGTTGACATGTCCCATGTGCGTGTAATTTCACCAGCACCCTTGCCCTTAACTTTAGTAGCAATAGAGCTCTTCGGAAAGAGTTCGTCCAGGGTAGTATTGCCACCTTACCTATTTCTGCCGCCAAGCTCTAATGTCAGAATTACTGCGTTTCGGTTTTAAAAGGTAAGAGTACTGGTGAAATTATAGGCACATGGGGCTTGTCAACTTGTGTCTCAAAGTGACGGACGCAGTGGCAGTGGCCCTCAGATCTTTGTAATTTAAAGCTCTGAGTGGCACTGCAACTGTTATGATAACTTATGATAACTTGTTACATTATTAATTCATAATTCATAATCTTAAACTTAACAGTATTTTATAAACTAAAGTAAGTTTTTCTAAATACCGACGATTAATCGCTAAGCGGTTTTAACAATAACAAAAAGAAAAATGATGAATGTATGTTGTGTTTGTGTGAGTGAATGGTATGATGTCACGTGCGATCATGATATACTAACCCTATGCGTGCGACCTGCGTAATGATAGTGTCGTTGCAATGTGACTTGTGTTGTGTCTTAGTGTGCGTTAGTTGTCAGGTAAGTTTGTGGAATCGAAAGATGTGTGATAAAGCGTGTTTTATTTAAGTTTGGACTTTCTGTATTTTATTATAGTATAGTTATGAACAAGCATTTAGCTTACTATCAGGCGCACGACTTGTTCGTCCCGTCACTAGATATTATAAAAAAAAAACCTTCAAAACCGGAACATAGTAATGCTGACATTACTGCTTATCGGCAGAAATAGGTAAGGTAACTCTTTGACAAGGAGCTCTATGGGATAGGGCAAGAGTGTCGGCACACGTGGCGTCCCACACCAGTGCCCCTATCGACATTTTTAGCGAAATTGGGTTATTAACATATCAGCGAAACAGGACCTACAACACTATCTAATCGGTTATTCAATATCTTCATTCGTTTCAGGTTTATTGTTAAAGAAAAATCACCGTAATTGACATGTTCGAGGTGACAACGAAACTTAATAATTCAGTTTTTATTGAATGGCAAGATCTTTCACCATCGTCGTAGTGAATGTTCACCGATCCCACGGCGCCGACTCAACCGGCGAGAGGTAAACCCGGGGGGTTTTAGTGGGGTAGGCCCTCCAGTCTGGAGGGAGAATCCCCACATGACCTCTGAGTCTCCCTGGGCTCAGATTAATAAAGATTTCACCCCGTCAAAAAAGAATGTTTCACCGTGATATTCAATTATTCTTTTTAAATTACTCCACTAGTTTGTTATAATTCCAAAAAAATCGTTAACAATCAAACCAAATACTTATATGCAACAAAATATGGATAAAATCATGAGGTCCGTTGGTTCATTCCGTGGCTTAGTTGGCATAGTGTCTGGCACAGTTTGAGACGTTGGATCGAATTTGAAAGGAAATTACCGAAATGCAAATGTGTTAGTTATCACAAAGAAGGTAGAATACTACCCCAAATAAAGAGAATTACGTCACGTATTTTGTTAAAAAAGAACAAGAACTTTATACTGTGCCACATTATCTTTTTATAGTACTTAAGCATACAAAATTGCTCGTAAGCAAGTTCCGAGAAGATTGACTAAACTTTTCTTTATATTAATATAGACCTCTACATTTGTGAAATAACGTATAGAAAGCCATGGGATTTAAATTTCAATTAAAGATCAAAGTTCTTATGTTAATGAAAGTTAGTAGTAGATATGCTTTCTCAAAATCATGCAGGCATACGTAGGAGAATAGATTGTAAATGTTTACATGTCTTTTTGAAGTACTTTACTACTTACTGTTATTATGAAAACATCCTCTGAAGCGAAACACATCTTTCGTGCTCTCCTTTTATCAGTGAGTGCTCCATTGTTTACGTGTTTGTTCGTCGTCGATTTTCAGAATAGGTTAACTTTTCTATACGGCAGCTTATTAAAATTCTATTTACCTTAATCATCTTTATCGAGTTATTTGGGTGGTATGCAAATGTAATTCGTAGCGGTCCGCATCGAAACTGAATAACAATTTTGTACCGATGACATACTGAAGTCACTTGCGATCATATATCAGAAATGATTTTATCACATGATAGTCATAAAAATAATACGACATACATGAAACAAATAATGTGAAATTTCTGTCCTATTCAAACTTAAAAAAGTTATCTACTAATTTCGTTCGTAGAATAAAGCCTCAAAAGCTATCATTTTGCAGACTTTGTTACATCAACAAGGATACGATTTTTATTCTTTCTTTTATAATACCAAGTAACGGGACGAACAAGTCGAGCGCCTGGTGGTAAGCGACACGCGTGTTCATAGCATTTGCAATGCTACTCAGAGCTTTAACTCGCAAACTCGCAGACTCTAACGGGTCATGGTCCATATAATAAACACCTATTCAATCTAGGTATCACGGACAGCCCTCTATGCAGGCATGCGTGAAGAGGGAGGAAACCGCCGCGCACATCCTACTGCAAAACTCCGGCGTGGCCAACTACAGGGCAAAATACCTTGGAGTGCCGAGGTCGCTCCCCGAAGTCTTCGAAAAACCCAGAAGGATGCTGAGAATTTTGGAGACGCTTGGGTGGCACGAGTACGACCCTGCACCCACTACACGCAAAATAGACGCTTGCGGACGTCAAGTTGCGGACGACTCACATTACTGCTTGGCGGCAGAAATAAATAACGCACACACACACACGCATTCACAACTCCGCACTAGGGAAACCCTGTATCGGTGGTTACACCCAAACTCACGAAAGGAATAAATGTAGGCCACACAAATATTTCTCCCGGCCCGGGAATCGAACCCGGGACCTCTGCGTGGCAGTTCAGCATGGTAACCGTTCAACCACAGAGGCTGTTTAATATTTAATAAATAATAGATTTAATGTTTAATAATAAAGGTGGTAGGCAGTACTTCCCTGCACGACCGCTTTCTCAAGAAGCTTTATTGCTACGAAATTATGTCCTTCCTAAAATGTATTAATATTCAGTTCTTAGGTTTTCGCGATTGTTACTCATAGGAAATGAAACTATTTTTTGGATTTAAATCGCGTATATTTGTTTTTTCAAAAAAATGTTTGTTTGAAAAACAAATATACGCGAATTAAATCCGGAAAAATAGTTTCATTTCCTATGTATTAATATCGATTTTTCTTTTGTTTCAAGTTCAGAACGACTCTACGTTTCTAACCGTAGTCGTTAATTCTCAGTAATTTCATGTATTCAGTTCCATGTGGAACAATTGTAACCTTAACATTTCATAATTATTCCCATTATTATATTCAAATTTGGTACAAATACAACGATCAGAGATTGGTAAGTTCTATGTAGGGATACAGAGATTTACATAAGAAGACAAAGAGATTGATCCCTCGAACAATTGTGACAGCGTTTATACTACATCTATATGAGAATAAACTTGTTGTGGAAAAAGCAAGGATACGCAAAGTTTCTTGCAAAATTAAACTTTTTTTTATCATACCAAGTGGCGGGACGAACAAGTCGTACGCCTGGTGGGAAGCGACAGGTTTGCGTTAAAAAACAACTTCAACGAATGGTGAGAAGATTGAAAACCTTTTTTTTAACCGACTTCAAAAAAGGAGGAGGTTCTCAATTCGATTGTATGTTCTTTTTTCTTTTTTTTTGTATGTATGTTACGCGATAACTCCGGTATTTGTGAACCGATTTTCATGATTATTTTTTTGTTGGAAAGGGGGTATTTCCATAGTGGTTCCATTTCATTTTGAAGAAAATCATCCACCTCAAAGGGTGGCTGTTCACGCTTGAAGATTCATTTTTATAAATAGCGCCTAACTTTAATTTAGGAGCAATTACTTTTAGCAATTATTCAGTTGATTTTGCTATTTCTCCAATTCAAGGCGTTTTTCTCTCGATATACATACTTTGAGTAGTGTCGTAGTGAGAACCCATTTTTATTATCTCCAGTATCAAGTCCTGTATAGTGGCGAACTAGGGGATATTTCAATGAAATTTAGCAAATAGACGTAATTCCACGTACTTTTGAGGTCGGTTTTTTTATTAATTTCCTTGATTGATCAAATTTTGAAAATACAATGCCTAACGCTGGAGAGCCATAAGATTTATAAAACTGTGACTTCGACTAAATAAAAATGGCTAGCTAAGTATTTTTTTTTTTGGATTTACATAATGAACTTTGCCTAAGTTTAGCAAAAATTAAATTAATCTTTGAGTTGACTTCGTGTAATTTAGCCTAGTAGTAGTCAAAATTCGTTTTATAAATACCAGCATTACGTCTATAACTTTTACTTATTTTTTTTACCAAATCCATAAAGCATTTTACAATTGCACACATTAAAAATGTCTAGGGATCAAGCTCGTTTTTGCCAATTACTGAACAGTTTTTTTAATTAATTATTTTTAACATCGACGGATATTTTCATCAATTTTTTATTTCAAATTTGAAAATAGTATTTACTAAAAAAAAATTCATTGGTATTAAAAAAATTATTAAAGAACCTGTTTTTCAGTAATTAACAAAAACGTGCTTGATCCGCACTTTTGATGTGTTAATTTTACAACTGCTACATTTGTCGAGTTGGTAGCGCCGAGCCTGTACGAGGTGCGCACCACAGACGGCTCAACACATCGTTGTCACATCGACCAGATCTTGCGCACTAGACCACCTGGAGAGACACAAACATATAGGCAACATGCAAATGACATAGATAGTGGCAGTGAATCAGTAATTGTTCCACCACCCGAAGAGTGGGCTGAAGTTATTGGTGTTTAAAATATGTATATATATATATATATATATATATATATATCAAAATTGTTGTCTTTTGGTCCTTAGCGATTAATTGAAAATATTGTTGTCCAATGAAACCTGGGGGAAAGGTGTAATGTATGATTAAATGGGTAGTCTCTATAAATGATATGAGCTGTCAAATGTGATGATTAGGTTGTAACTGATTGCGACTGACATTAAAACCATGTGCTGTGAATGAATTCTGGCTTTTAATTCCTAAAATACTATATTGGCCTTGGAATACCAAACTCCAAACCTTGGAGTACCAAATGCAGTATTGCAAATAACACACGAACATAGAAAATGAAGCAACCACCGTAATATCCACCCTACCAACTCAGACTGCGTAATATTAGTATATCAACAGCAGATAATAAAATTTTATCGCTCGTGAGCCTTTCCACGGTTTTTGAGATAGCGAAAATGATGTTTGCATATTGATTGACTTTCATCTGTTTATCGGTGCGTTTGTTCATATTCCAGTTCATCCAATCGTTTATGTCTTTATGCAGGTTATCATTATCATCATCGTCTATACACCCCACTGCTGGACACGTGTCTCTTCTAAGTAGAGGGTTGGCCCAATGCGGGTTGTCACCTTCACGCGTTTTCCATGGGTTGTAAACCTTCTTCGACGCGCAGGTTTCATCACAACGACATTTAGTACTAAATCAATTTTTTTGAAATGAAAGGAAAAGAGATAAATGAAATAAATATGTGGCCCGGTGTGGCAACAGACGCTGGTTCAAGTCCAGTCTTTTTCTTTGTGTTGCTTGACTTTTCTAACAATAATAATAACAAACTAGTGGAGTAGTTAAAAAAAAAATGTGGTTGATACATACAAGAAGTGCCTAAGTCCATTACTCACGCACTTCTTGTATCAAGTGACAGTAATATGAATATATAATAATATATAATATATAATACACGCAAAATAGGCGCTTTGTCGTCGAGTTGCGGATACCAGCCCGTTGCACCAAGTACCAAGTACCAAGTAATATGAATATCATTGTAATCATAATTTCGTGAATAAAATAAAACATTTTAACAAATAGTACGTAGTAGTAGTAATAGGCGGTACAGAGAAACCATTTTCTTTGTTGAAGTTAGAATGTTTTTTTTTATTTCAATGACTTTTCGCGGAGTCCTGGATAAAAAACGGACTTCTTTTGTCCTGGTCCTTCTCATATTTAATTGAATGTGTAATTTTATCCATGACACGTTCGCAGATTGCAGACTTCTTTATTAACTATGTTTTCTTTGACGCGAGTAAAAAAAAACCTGTTTTTCAAGTGTCCAACGTAAAAGAGATCTCACTCAGTCAAACGTTTCTCATGGCAGGTCTCGACTTTGGTGGCTTCACACTTCGTCTTTGATACCTATACACAGTTATTCGCAAAATATTATCAACCTCAAAGGACTTTATTACTAACTTCATAAACGACAACTTTTGTTTCCTGACTTTTAACAAAACATAACAAATTTGCCAAAAATAAACTTTTAAGTTTTTGTTGTTCTATCTGACTTTTTAGATACGTATTTGGTAATAAGGTAAGTTGAAACGTGCAAACGACCTTTTTGTTACCGCACAGAGCTATCACCATTTCATCATCATCATATTAGCCAGAAGACGTCCACTGCTGAACATAGGCCTCCCTCAAAGGTTGCCAGACTAGCCGGTCGGACGTGCCTTGCATCCATCGGTTACCCGCCGCCCGTACCAGAACATCCGTTCATGTAGTACGCCTTCTGGTTCGTGGTCTCCATTCGAGAACCTTTCTGCCCCAACGGCCGTGAGTTCTACGAGCTATGCCCTGCCACTTCAACTTGCTGATCCGTGCCTTTCGTTCTTCTACGGATCTCCTCATTCCTGATTCGATCACGTAGAGAAATGCCGAGCATTGCTCGCTCCATTTCGTTGAGTGACTTGAGCTTTTTTATGACGCCTATAGTAAGGGACCACGTCTCAGAATTCTAGGTCATCACTGGCAACACTTTTTTTATGATATCAAGTAAAGAGACGAACAAGTCGTCTGATGGTAAGCTACACGTCTGTCCGTAACAGTCCGCAAAGTTCTGAGGGGTACTGCCACTGCACCCGTCACCCTGAGACATAAGTTGACAAGTCCCATGTGCCTGTAATTTCAGCAGCACCCTTACACTTCAAAAGCGTAACGCAGTAATCATCTAACATTACTGCTTGGCGGCAAAAATAAGTAAGGCAGTACTTCCCTGGATGAACTCTTTTACGAGAAGTCTACTGCTACTAAACTACTAAGCACTGTTCGAAGATTTGTTTTCAAGGACTGCGGTATTGCGGACGAGACGACATCCCGGAACTTCCCGTAAGCTTCCCAACCGAGTCGGACTCGACGATTGATCTCTTTCTCGAAGTTGCCTCTGCCTAATCACTATCACCATTTAGATTATTTAAATATTATTATTTTTGCACGAATGTAAAATCTGATGATGTTAGTAATATAGTTCTGCAAGGTTGTTAGCATTTTACAAATAAACCTGTATATATTTAAACAAAGACCGGTATTCACACAAAAAGAATAAATATTTAAAAAAAAGACACGTGAAATGTTGTTTCTGTTGGATTAAGCGGAAAAAAAACGTTTAGCACTAAAACGTTTTTAGGAGTATTCACAAAATACTCCTTTACTGTTTTTCGGTCATTTCGACAGTGCCATTCGGCTATGAGTACGAAAGAGATGGAATAAGTGGTATTAATGAACGACGAGATGTTTCCGGGAGTCGGGTCAAAGGATTTAAAAAAACAAATACCGTAACTGAGTTATACATCATTCTATAGTCTTTGTGTTCTGTACAACTTTGTAGAATAGAATATTGTTTGTCGGAATCATGGAATAAAATTTACAAGTAATTAATGGTATCATACGGACCCTGTCAGGGTATAGCATATTGTACTTAAATCTAGTTTATATTAATCTGGCGAGTGTCCAAAAATGTACACAGTAAAGGTGGTTTTCCACCAGCGAGACGAGACGAGACGATGCGAGACGGGGATTGAAATTGGTATGACAACATTTCAATTCTCTCCTGACCCATTTTCGGTGGAAATGATCTGGGTTGACGAGGATGGGCGACGCGAGAATTGAAATATTTGTTGATGTGATATTGAACCGTATTGCTATCTGCGTAGAGTATTATATTCTGCAACAGAAACACTTCAGATTTCTCGCGCGAGATCGCGATGGCTATTATTATCAATCGCGCGAATGTGGGATACGTACGATTTGATATTTAAAAATAGATGGTTTCATCTGATTCTTCTTCCGTTAATATAGTTAATAATATAAATTACGGAACATGTTACTTCAGCCGCGTATACTAACTACTAACCACATAGCGATGCCTCGAGCGAGCTCGCGATGGCTCGCGCGAGCTCGCGATGGCTCGTGCGACTTGTAATGGCAATTGAGGATGTCTCGTGGAGAGGCGAAACACGTGTCGGGTATTTGGTGGTGATGTTTGTGACTAGTTGCGCAACACAAGTTATTTCTTTTATTTATTTTTTAATTTTATGTGGTAGGAGGGTGGGAAAATTAACTGCATGAAAAAATATTCAACACAAGCGCAGCTATTTTGCACGATTTAACCTCAATAGGGTTCGCGGGGTAACAAATTAATTTACTTCCATCTATTAACATGGGCTTCCGCAAAGTAACGTCTGAATCTATTAATTACTTGAAGAATGCGAAAGCGCCTCGTGAGGAGATAGAATACCATCAGGTTTAAGTCGGTAGGAGTCCGACAAAACCCTTCATCTTCCCCGGGCGGAGGGTATCGCCTGATCTGACCTCAACTGACCTGACTCAATAAAATCAAAAAGAAAGTCGAATAAAATGTGGCAGCTTGCGTCGAAAAATAAGCTATTTAAAGGTAAAGTAAAATAAAAAAATGACCTAAATTAGATGAGTTGGAAAAAAAGAGTAGGAACACGTTTTCGATTCTTTTTTCTTCAATAACAATATTTAGTATACTTTTCCCTTTATTGAGTACCACGTAAACATATGTATCAAAGTGATTTAAATAAAAAAAAATAGTTTCATTTCCAAACAGCGTAATAAAAAACTCGAAAACTGAAAGAGGGACTTACTGCCAAAATGCTTACCGTTATAACTTTGCCACTAACAACACCGTCCTGAGTAGTGCCACAATGATCCAAGATCGTCTGATGATCTATTTATGATGATTATAAGATTTCGTGATCTTCTTTCATTGCGGCATATTGTATAATACATCCATCGTCATTTATCGAACACTCGATCCAAATCTTTCTTCTCAATACACCAGTTTCTGTGAGTAAAGTCTTATTCTTCACTTTAGTGTATATTTGGCTATAGTCTTTGCATGGACCAATGTATAATCTAATACAGTAAGATTTCAAATGCACTTCATTGACCTATGAATTTGTTCAGCTATTCGACACACATACTTTAATACAGCCGTGATTAAAATTAGTTCTACCATCGATAATTTATTTATTTATTCTGTATAATAATTTTGTAAAATGTACTGCAATATATCATCCTCATCTTCAGTCTATCACAGTCCACTGCTGGACGTAGGCCTCCTCCAATGTGTACAATTTCGTCCCGCCCTCAGCGTTTTGCATCCACCTCTTGCCAGCAGCCCCTCGCAGATCGTCGCTCTAACTTACTAACTTAACTATACTACGTCTGCCGAGTCATGGTCTCTACTCAAGAACTCGTTTCTCTTATCGATTATCTTCACATATGTCCAGCTTACTGCCACTTCAGCATGCTTACTCTGCCAGCTAAGTCGAAGACCTTTTCTCTGACGAGTAACCCCATTTTGAATCTTATCCTTCAAAGATTTTTTATAACACCAAGTGACGCGACGAACAAGTGCTCTTAGTGGTAAGCGACACGCCTATCAATTACAGTTGCAGTGCCACTCAGAGCTTTAAGTGTGAAGCACACAGAGAGCGGGCGCGTGACGGGCGCACGCGCTCGCATTTGGTGTGTTGTCGTCCATATAAATAAAATTAAAAATACACGGAATCAGACCCGCCGCGTCCTGACCCGACACGCACACGACCAGCACCCGCTCTCTGTGTGTTTCATACTTTAAATCGAAAAGATCTAAGGGGCGCTGCCATTGCGCCTGGTCACCCTGAGACATAAGTTGACAAGTCCCATGTGCCTGTAATTTCACCAGCACCCATACCCTTCCTAACCGGAACGTAGCAATGCTCACATTACTACCTAGCAGCAGAAATAGGTAAGTAAGGTGGGAGTTATTGCCTGGACGAACTCTTTTAAAAGAAGCTCTACGTTCGTTCCATAGCTCGCTGAGTTGCTTTTAACTGGTGGACTAGCCGCATAGTGAGGGTCCACTTCTCGGTTCCGTATGTCACAAAGGACAGTACTGTAATAAAGTCATTCGGGGTAACTGAGCGCAGTGTTTATAGTTTGTTTTAAGTTTTTGTCTTAATTTGAATTTAGAGCCTAGTAAATGCTTTATTTTAAAGCATCGAGTATGTAACCAGAATACGAGATGTCATTTAATTTGTTTGAAAACAATTCTGCTAAATCATTACTGTGACAACAGCGCTCCGATTGGCCAGCCCGATTTCAAAACAATTGACGGGTGTCGTCAATTGTTTCACTTCAAATCGACCAGTTTAACTTGAGTTTTGCTATAATGGAACATAATTGCAAAATTACATATTTAATTATCGATGAAATGTAATTCCGTTTATTTTGCAATAATTAGATATTTTACTGTTTTTCCCACACCACCGAATGGAACAGCCCCCATTGTTAGAGATATTATCTTTATTACAATAAATACAGAATATTTTTGGAACATACGTAGAGGTACAAACAGGTCAGTTGTTGGCGCTGTACTATTTAAGTTTTCTAATTTTTGATTTCAGGGCAAACGAGAGTTGATATTTAAAAGTGATGTATATAAGGCCCATTTGCCTGACGAGTTGCCAAGGATGGATGGCCCTTATTTCGTCTCTATTTCTGGTTTTATACTCTATGTTGAAAGTCATACTTTTATGTTCTTAAGCCATATAGGTACTTAATATAAATGAGGTAAAAACGTTCGTCTCTGGATTTTAAATGCCTACGCATTTAGGTGGAAATTATAAAATATTACTCAGTCCCTTTGCATTTATATTTTAATGGAATTTACCACCATGCTAAAGTGGAACCCTAATTAGTAGGGATACAACGTTCATGAGCCGTGGGCGTGGACTGTTTCATTATTTAAATCTAAGTAATTATTACTCGATATCATTTAAGGTGAGGCCAGACGAGCGCAATCTTTTAAGTTGCGAGTCACGTTTTTCGTTTCCTTTCGTCGGTTTCATATAAAAGTCCGGTTTTTGCCACACGACGACGCAAAATGAGTTGCCTGTCGACTCAAGCGCGCTTTTACAACCGAACTTCAGTCGCACTGCGTGACGTACTCGTGTGTGTGGAGAAAAGGATGAGGGAAACATTTATTAGCATATTCACACAAACTTCCATAATAGTATATGAAACTGCCGACATTTTAATCTTTTCATACTGAATGGATGTATCCGTTTTATTTTTCTAACATATTTTTAATGGCTTATCCAATACATTATTATTATGACACACACAATTGCTACAAATACTTCAAAGGGACTGAACAAAATACGTCTTGCCGAGCGCCTATATGTCAATGTGCGCGCCCTGATTGACGCACTATACCGTAAATCGTAACGAACAAAAGGACATTTTTTGTTCGTTACGATACGATACGATATAGATGGGCCCGAAACTCGACTCGGGACGCTATAGGGTTGCTTTTCGTCCTCACACTTGAGGACGGTCGTTCCGTGTGGAGTGTGATTGTGTTCTAATCTGGTTGTGCCGTAACGTGGCGAGATTTACAAGGTCGTCAGTCAGATCGTTGTGGACGTCTCTGGGCCGACGGGTCATACGAACGGAGGTACGTCCCCCTCAGGGAACGGTTGGTCATATTTATACCCTACTACCTCAACTATTACCATCGTTATAATTTAAAAATAAAGATGACGACGCAACGTTCAATTGTTCATTTATTCCATGGTATGGTATGGTAAAATAAATAAGTACAAATAATATTTTAGCTATCTATATACTTATTTATTTTCAACAAGAAAAATACTAATACATAGTAAAAATAAAAATAAGTGAAAAAAAAATATTGAATACGATTAAAGCGTGAAATACACAGAGACGGGAGAACGCGCCCGCGCTTGGTGTGTCTTCCATATAAGTACATGGAATTAGACCCGCCGTGCTCTCGACTCGCACCCGCTCTCTGTGTTTCTCGCTTTATATTTGACTTTTTAATGTTATTTAAGATCAGAAATAAAGCTTTTATTTATTTATTTACTATCATCGAGTATACAACCAGAAATAGAAACGAAATAAGGTCCATCCATCCCTGGTAACTCATCAGGCAAACGGGCCTTATATCACTTTTAAATATCAACTCTCGTTGGCGCTAAAATCACAAATTAGAAAACTGAAATAGTATAGCGCCAACAACTGACCTGTGTATACGTCTCCCTATATTCCAGAAATATTCTGTATTTATTGTAATAAAGATAATATCCCCAACAATGAGGGCTGTTCCATTCGGTAGTGTGGGAAAAAATACAAAATATAATTGTATATTGTACCTATTTTTATGTGTTTTTTTAATATTACGTTCAAAACGTTACCAAGGTTTTCGCTGTAAGAATAATAATAATAATAATAACTCTCTTCCTTCCAAACTTGTATCGTTCAAAACATAATTATGCTTTTTTCGTAACCAGTTACGAACGAAAAACCACGGTATCGTGCGAGTACAAAAAAGTCTTCGTTCGCAACTGGTATCGTACAAAACACAATTATGTTACTTTCGCAACTGGTTACGAACCTCCGGTTTTGTACGCGGCTGAAGGGAACAAACGGAATCACATTTCATCGGTAATTAAATATTAAATATGTAATTTTGCAACTTTCGTCCATTATAGCAAAGCTCAAGTTAAACTGGTCGATTTGAAGTGAAACAATTAACGACACCCGTCAAATGTTTTGAAATCGAGCTGGCCAATCGGAGCGCAGTTGTCACAGTAATGATTTGGCAAAATAGTTTTCAAACAAATTAAATGACATTTCGTCTCTATTTCTGGTTATATACTCGATATTTTTTTAACCTACGCGATAACTCCGGTATTTTTGAACCGATTTTCATGATTCTTTTTTTGTTGGAAAGAGGGTACCTGGTGCCAAGGGTACCATAGTGGTCCCATTTAATTTTGAAGAAAATCATCCACCTCTAAGGGTGACTGTTCACGCATGAAGATTCATTTTTATAAATAGCCCCTAAACTTTATTATAAGGAGCAATTATTTTAATGGTTGATTTTGCTATACTCCAATTCAAGGCGTTTTTCTCTCTCAATATGATTTGAGTAGTGAGAACCGATTTTTATTATCTCCTGTGCCAAGTCCCGTATAGTGGCGAACTAGGGGATGAATCTCGGGTTTGCGCACTTTCCAGTAACCGATTTCAATAAAACTTGGTAATTATGTGTAATTCCACGTACTTTTAAGGTTGGTTTTTTTTAGTACTCTGTACTGAGATTATTACATCCCCTATTTTTGTATCTTATCATTACCATCTGCTCTTGAAATAGGTATAATCCTTTTTCGCAAAAATGCTAATCAGTTGTGAGATTGACGGTACAAATTTCTGCGGCAACATGTAGTTGTGACTTTAATTAAAAAAAAACTGCTAAAGATCACTATCTGCAGTTTAGTTAGGGGAGAACCGCGTATCTTGATACTGCAGATGAAGAATAATTTTGCTATCTAAGAGGAATTGAAATAACTTAGACGTTATGATTAAATAAATTTCCCTGAACATTGTAAAGCGAACAAACAAACCTTTATTAGGTACCTGTTTACAAATTCATGATTCGTACTGAAACAACGGCATAAAATATGCCCCAGCCGAAGGGCAGCTAGCTATTTACAGAACTCGTTAAGTTAATGTTAATATTGAAATGTCATCCAAAGTGGAACTACCGGTTTTATATCGATTTAAGCGAGAACGTTATTCAGGATTCAGTGTCAAGTTATTTGGTTTTCACGATTGTTAGGATTAAAGATATGTAAATTTATTTCATTAAAACTTTTTTTTATACCAAGTGATGGACGAACAAGTTGTACGCCTGGTGAAAAGCGACACGCCTGTCCAGTTGGAAAGCCGCTAGGAGCTTTACATCACAAACATTGCAGAAAAAATTTCTACGTTAAACTATATATGTAAGAGTAATACAATTAAATATGACCAACTTCTTGAAAAATATAATTTAGTAGATCTACACTCCAGACGTCAATTGTTGGAGTGCATGACTATGTATGGGCTTATGCAATAACAGATATGATTGTTCTGATATTGTTAACAGTATATCGTACAAAGTCCCAAACAAAGTCCACATGCGTTCATTACTGACTCTTCACCTGTTTGCTACTCATAATTGTCGCACTAATGCTGGCAAGCGATCACCATTGTATAGGCTAAAAAATTCGCTTAATAATGCATTTAATGACATTGATATTCATGGCACACGCGTTTGCATTTCCAAAAAGTTGATTATCAATAAATTAAAAAATCCACTAATAAATAAAATTCCTTAACCAGCGGGCAATTACTTATAAGCACTTTTAGTTCAAAGATCAAATTCTACTTATTTCAAAAGAAACACGATGTATATAGTATATATATCACAATTAGTTAATGGATATTATTTAGCACAAATACTTATATTGGTGTATGTGTGTACATATATCTATGGGATGTTTTGTCTAGTGGATGCATTAGCTTGGACGAATTTTCTACATTATATATATATAAAAAAGCAAGTATATTGTCGTAAATGCTTTCATCGATCGATGTGTCTATTGGAGTCTATTTATATATTATATATTGGAGTGATCTGTATAAGCATAGCCCCATAATTATACTACTATATGTGCTCTTGATTTAGTGTTGGCATTATTTGTGAGTAATGACACCGGTGAATTAGGGGCGCAGTAGTAGTTACTAAAATCGGAAAACTGTTTAAGTAATCTGTGGTTAACGATGTTGGTTACTCATTAAGTCACTATTTGTTAGTTATAGCTATGTACGATTAATTACGTACGTACGTTTAATGTGTAACTGTTTGTTGACCCCAATACATAAAAAAAAACATCTGATTGAGTGCGCCCGTCATGAGATTTAAATTAACAAGTCTCATGCGCCTGTGATTTCACCAGTACCCTTGACCCTTCAAAACCCAGTCGTCGCCAAGGGCTTTGTTCCCACAGGCAACAAACTAAGAGCTCTACTGCTATGAAATGATTGTTAATAATAAAGATCGTTATATTATTTTAATAATTATCTTCTCACTCATAGCAATGTTGTCAAATTTTAATGTGACGTCATAAGAGATTACATTGTGACACACGTACTCGTATTACAATTTGTGAGGCGCACCATATGAAAATGCTTTAAATATATTATTAAGAATTCTCGGAATAGGAAGTCTCGGAAAGTTTTTAATACATTTAATACGACATAATAGAGAAGCTTTAGTTTCTAACAACTGCTTTGAATACAAAATTTTGTACTTACTTAAAAATAAACATCACTTTGTTTTTAATTAGTTAAAATATAGTTTTATTTACGCACACTAACGTTTTCTTTCGATAAAAAAAATAATAATAACGCACACACTCAACATAGCCCCGCACTAGGGAAAACCTGTGTCGCGGGTGCCATGGACACACACATAGACAAATTATACCCAAACTCACGAGATAAATAAGTGTACGTCATTAAAATATTTCTTAGGGAGCGTATATGTCTTCCCGTATACAGTACGTCCCCCAAGGAGAGACGAGTTCGGTACGCTTTTCTAAGGGTCTAAACAACTGAAATACCGTACACAGTATGTCCCCTCGAAGTGACGAATTAGATACGCCTTTCCAGCTACCACATAAGTTTAAGCGATTAAAAAACCGTATTTGGTAAGTCTATTAGGGAAAGAATTAGGTATGGCATTTCGTAAGAAGCACTCGTAAAAAAGCGTCTCTGATTCGTCACGTCGAGTAATTCCAGAATCAAAAACTCAAAGGTCATACATAGTTCAAACGAGATTGTCTCTTATTGTTTTAAGTAAACAGTGCTAAACGCAAATAATAAACACGGAAGCTGTCTCTCTCCATCTCACCTACACTACCAATAAACACCTACAAAATAGACAACTCTAAGCTTTAATTAGTGACATGTTTGGTGATATTGGCATGTTTCAAAATCGACCAGAAATAATAATATCAATAACAATTGATTTCGCGCGAATGCAGTGCCACAGTTCATTTCGATCTTGCATGTATTTTTACGTAATTCGCGGCATAACTTCTAATTAATATCGTTTGTGATTGAGATAAAATTATTTAAAATGGATGAAGAACGATTTACAGGTCTAATTAGTAAACTTGTGACTAATTTTCAATTATTGAAGTATGAAGGAACGAATGACGAGAATTTCAAAGTGTCTTTATTCTATATACTTATCATCACTTACTTAATTTCTATAGTATATTTTGTAATAGATTTAATGGAAACATTATTTTTTTGTCTTGGAAAGTTCTTTCAGACTGTAATAGCACTTGTTTGTTTCGTAATAAATTTCCTAATAAATTTATCTTGGTTTTGATAAAAACTGTTTAAATATTTATTTGTTGATAATATTGACAATGATTAATTTTGTGATTGTATTCGTTTTAACTTTAATAAATACATAAATTCTGTATTATAGCAGATATTTTGTTTGAGTAAATTACTCGAGACGTGACGAATCAGAGACGCTTTCTTACGAGCGTTTCTTACGAAAAGCCGTACCTAATTCATCCCCTAGTGGACGTAAAAATATGGGTTTTTAATGGCTTAAATTTATACGGTAGATGGAAAGGCGTATCTAATTCGTCGCTTTGAGGGGACATACTGGGTACGGTATTTCAGTTGTTTAGCCCCTTAGAAAAACGTACATACCTCGTCTCTCATTGGGGGACGTACTGTATACGGAAAGCCATATACGCGGCCCGGGAATCGAACCTGGGCCCTCTGCGTGGCAGTCCGGCATGGTTACCGTTCGGCCACGGAGACAGTTATTTTATTTGTAACAGCTTTGTTATCTGTAAACTTATTGTTAACTTTTAAAGTAAGTTAACTAAGACCACTCTGCGAATGTCATATTGAATGTGTGTCATAGTCAAAGTCAAAAATCATTTATTCCATAGGTAAAATAAATTTACACTTGAAAACGTCACATTTACATTACATTACATTAAGCTACTGCTCGTTCACTACGCTGACTTCCCTGAGAAGAACGAGCAAGAAACTCTAGGGATTGGTCTTTTCAAATAAACTTAAATGCTATGGAATACATTTTGAATCAAATTTGTGTGGATTTTGGAGCGGTGTCGTCTTTCCATACATCTTTATCTAACACGTAGTCTTCAATTTTGTAATATGACTTTTCGATCAAAATATTTTTAATGTAGTTTTTAACTTACGAAATGATAAACTTAATATATGCTCCGGAATCTTATTGTAAAAACGTATACAGCTCCCCATAATGGAGTCGTTTACCTTGGTTAAACGAAGTCGTAGTACCACGACTTTGGACTTAGCTCTAAGGTTAATATTATGGATCTTCTTTCTTATTGAAATTATGTATATTTTTACGGGCATATAAAATATTTGAGTAAATGTACTGTGATACCACAGTCATGATACCAGTCTCCTTAAACTTTTCTCTGAGAGAAACCCGAGAGCCTAGACGGTACACAGAACGAATCGCTCGTTTTTGCAATACAAATATAGTTTGTATATCTGCCGCCTTACCCCACATGAGAGTCCCGAAGGGAACGTTTAACGTTAAAATTCTAGATCTTACTAGGTTTTGTATAAAAAAAATTATTAATGTAGTTTTATTCGTTAAGCAGCGTACTTACGATATTAGCCGCTCACTCGATGCGCTCATCCTACCGCAAAATGGCGGCTATTTGGTTTCGCAAATTAGAAAATGATTCAGTTTAAATACAAGTTTTTAAAAATAAAGATTATTATTCTGCATTGCTAAATAAATACCCTCCGTACTACAACAAAAACATCTCAAATAAAATGCAGTAATACACCGCAAATCCTGCACTTAAAAATCACTAATGAAATGTTTGGTGTACTTGGGTAAATATAATAATATTCCGTTTGAGTGGTTCTAATGTTTACCATGAAATTACTCCTTAATGTATAGTTTATAAACATTTATATTCAGGGTAAACTTAAAAAACGCACTTACGGTATGTTTTCAATAAATAAACACCGACATCACCAGCCCAAACAATAACACACACGTATTTTTGAAGTTGTTTATTTTTTTTAAATGACAGACCCAGGCATTAAAAACTTTATGGTTTGCTAGAGTAGAGAGTAGTGTTATAACTTCGATATCCGATAAAACGGTATAAAATCATCACCGGCACCTCTAGGTGTGGTATGCTTCCAGAAACGCATGAATCGCGTGATTAAAGGTTTGTGATAACTCTCATATTTACATAATAATCGCCTGCGTACACTTTACGACTACACCATGTACATATGGCCATATAGATTACAGCACAAAATTTGAATAAGTTATTTTCATTATACTAGACTTCTACGTGATCATAGGATAATATAATAATATTGTGTAGGCTTTAATCACTTCACATATTATGTACATTTTGATGTACATACGGCCGTCAGAGGCTAAGATGATGAAGAAAATAACCGCTGCTGAATGCAATCGACTTCCTTTCGAGATTCCACGGTAGCGCATGTAACGATTATCGCTAGCACAAATTGCTTTGAATAATGTAAACAGCTTACAAACCGGCTCTTGGCATTTTATCTAATGAATTTGGGCAAAGTGATATCCAATATATTTGAAAACTTTGTATTTTTCTACGCAAATATAAATAAAAAATATAAGATTCATCATGGATTCACCCTACGTCGCGTCTAATATTAAGTCCATAAGTAAGTTTACTGCCTACGTTACCACCGAACGGTTACCATGCCGAACTGCCACGCAGAGGTCCCAGGTTCGATTCCAGGGCCGGGAGAAATATTTGTATGTTCTACATTTTGGGTGTAATTTGTTGTTGTCTATGTGTGTGTCCATGGCACCCGCGATCCAGGGTTTCCCTAGTGCGGGGCTTTGTTGAGTGTGTGCGTTATTTATTTAGTCCATAGAACATTCAAGACTGGCAAAATTTGGATAATGCTAAAGGTATCCGTGATGAAGGATAGAAATTTGCAATGCACTTCTGGATTCGTAACTTCCCTTCAACCATTATATAGAAGCGTACTTTTACGTCATATACACCTAGTTCTCTATGCCTACTAATTTCTCAAGACTATAAATATAGTAGTTTTCTCGACACAACACACACGCCACACGCCAAAATGTTACTAAAAAATCGACCTCAAAAGTCATTCATCTTCCAGTTTGCCACCCTTAGAGGTGGACCATTTTCTTGAAATTTAAATGGGACCACAACTGACGGACCCTTTTTCAAATAAAAAAGAATCATCAAAATCGGTTATAATCTTTTATACTCTTTCTTTCACAAATTATCGTGAGTTATCGCGTAATATACATACAAAAAAACATGCAATCGAATTGAGAACCTCCTCCTTTTTTGAAGCCGGTTAAAAAGTACACGTCGGTTACATATATTTAAAAATTTTAAATTCGATTCATTTCAAATCGGTTGCTAACATACATAAGGTCTTCTTTGAGAACCTCCTCATTACCGTTCACACAATAACTCAAACGTTAATCGAGAAACCTATTCGTCCATTTGTGTACTTAACTATTAAACAGTTAATTGCAATATTAGTTAACTAAAGCGTAAACTGTCCAAGGCAAAAGTTGCAAGAGATTGACTTTATCGTCGCCTATATCTGGATCCTTTGTCACAAAAGAAAATGCGACAGGCACGCTACTAAATAACTTAGCATATTTTTATGATGACCACACCAGTCCGTTCCCACTAGTTCTATTTAAATTCAAATTATTTATTGCATTCATGTAGTTATATAGGTCTTAAGTTAGATAGTATAGATCAAACTGAACCCTGTAATAGCAATGTCAATCCTAAATTCGAAATAAATCTAAATTTGTATTACAATTATCACATTATTTCTTAATTTGATATTCGATAAAATAAACAATTAAACAAATTAAAAATTATTACTAATCGTCAATAGTAGCAAGCTCATTTTAGTTCTAATTTTAACCGACTTCAAAAATGGAGGAGGTTCTCAATTCGACTATATGTTTTTTTTTGGATGTGTGTTACGCGATAACTCCGGTATTTGTGAACCGATTTTCATGATTCTTTTTTTGTTGGAAAGAGGGTACCTCCATAGTGGTTCCATTTCAATTTGAAGAAAATCATCCACCTCTAAGGGTAGCTGATCACGCATGAACATTCATTTTTATAAATAGCGCCTAAATTTTACGTAAGGAGCAATTATTTTAATGGTTGGTTTTGCTATTCTCCAATTCAAGGCGTTTTTCTCTCTCAATATACTTTGAGTAGTGAGAATCGATTTTTATTATTTTTATGTCAAGTTCTGTATTGTGGCGAACTAGGGGATATTTCAATAAAACTTGGCAAACAGATGTAATTCCACGTACGTTGAGGTCGTTTTTTTTAGTACTCTGTAGTAGTTTATCGTCTCAAGTTATTTAGAATTTTATAATTTCATTTGATTTCTCATCAATTTTAAAAATTTTCAAAAAATATTATTATGCTTATTATAATACATATATACACATTAATAATTGTACAATTGTGTGTTACAAAATTTTAATTAGATGATAAAAATTATTTAGATTATAATAACAATTTCTTATAGATTTAATTTTATTTATTTATTCATTTATGTATGTACATAGAAAAACATATGAACCCTGCAGGGCACAGCAATATAGGAATGAGTAGTTCTATTATAGACATACTGGGACATTTTTTATCATAGTTGTTCTTTAAAATTCATTTCAATAAAAATAGAACTAGTGGAATAAACTCATCGCAAGTTCCAACGTCTTCTGAATATAATATTGTAGCCGTAGACCTCCCTCTGAAAGAGTTCGTCCAGAGAAGTACTGCCAACTTAACTATTACTGCCACCAAGCAGTAATATGAGCATTACTACGTTCCAGTTTAGAAGGGTAAGGGTGCTGTTAAGTTGCAGGCACATGGGACTTGTCAACTTATGTCTCAAGGTGACGGATGCAGTGTCCGTATTTGCGATTTAGAGCTTTAAAAGTGCACTTCTACTGCTATGGGTAGGCGTGTCGCTTACCACCAGGCGCACAACTTGTCCGTCCCGTCACTTGGTTATAAATAATCTCAGTGCGAGTACTAAAAAAAACCAACCTCAAAAGAGTGCGTGATACCGTATTCATCCCCTAGTTTGCCACCCTTAGACGTAGAATACTTTCTTCAAATTTAAATGGGACCTCTTTCCAACAAAAAAAGAATCATCAAAATCGGTTCACAAGTGAAAACAAAAAAACGAGTTGTCGCTTATCATACATTAAACAACTACAGTCGAATTGAGACCTTCCTCCTTTTTTGACGTCGGTTAAATAAAAATATTTCGCAGTTTCTGAACTAAAATGTCCTGAGAAAAATTACACAAAACTGAAGACACCCGGCCTGACTTAAGCATTCGTATAAAGCAACGCAATATGCAAAAGCAACGCTTTCAAACGACATCCTTTTTTATCATTCGTAATACCACGATGTTCTCGCAAAAAGCTGCCAATTTATTTAACAACATCTCAGATTGTTTGCGCGGAAATCCACATAAATTTTTATTACACCAACTTCAGAAAAACGAGATAATAAGAGCATTTGACACTTGCGTTCAGTGTTCCGCATCTATAAAAGTAAGAAAACAACATGTATAAAACAAATTGGAATAAAAAATGGACAGGAAAGAAGAAATTGTTGGTCATTAAATTAAATTATTCTTAAATTATCGACCAATTTATTGTATTCGTGAATATTATACGAAATTGTAATAAGCCGTTATTATGTCAAAATGCCGAAAGGTTACCATAGTGGACTGCCAAGCAGAGGTCTCGGGTTCGATTCCCGGGCCGGGAGAAATATTTATATGGCCTTTATTACTCTCGTGAATTTGGGTGTAATTTGTGGTTATCTATGTGTGTGTGTCCATGCGACCCGCGATACAGGGTTTCCCTAATGTGGGGCTATTAAATAAAGAATGCCAATATAGACTTGGATTTAGTAGAGGCGAAGCTGCAGAGCCTTGAACACCGCCGTAAATTTGCCTGCTTATCGGTATTCCACTGAATATATCACGGAGAATGTGCGGTAGAATTACAATATTTAATTCTATTTTTATGACATCAAGTGACGAGACAATCAAGTCCGGGCCCCGGGTATTAAGCGACAAGCCTGTGCATTGCAGTTGCAATGCCACTCCAAGCTTTTACACCCATGTGCCTGTAATTTCACCACCACCCAACAACCTTACCCTTTTCACCACCGCGCTTTGCTTCCACATTTATATGACCAACGGCTGTGGAGTGGAATTCCACTCTATAGACTTATTCCATGGGCGCTATAGCTTGAACCTTTTCAAGGCGAGAGTGAATAGGCATTATTGAGGTGTGCACGCTCAAGCGTTGACCTCATCGTCACTTTCAGGTGAAATGAAGGTCAAATACGCACATATTTAAAAAAATAAAAAGATATAGATGGATAATTAAACGGCCAAACGGACGAACAGATATATTGACAAACAGATAACGGAAAGATTTTTGAACCAACAATCAAATAGTCGGGCAAAAATTATACTTAAACCCACGAAACCCTAAAACACAAGCTAATCTCGTTATGAGGTATAATTTAGTTGAATTATGCCTGCCATCTTGTCAAGATTTTCTTGATTTACTGTCTTTACTTTCCAACATAACCCAGTTCTCAATATTCAACCATACCATTTCATATTAAAGTTCAATATTAATATTGTTAAGTGTTGACTTGAAAATGTGCACGAGCATTTATTATCCCGACTGCGTTCTGCAAATGTCTGTTTACCTCAACCTATGTTATACATTAGTTAACAATGAACTCCAGTTAGAAGTGAATCAACTAAATAATACAGTATACTGCGCTCCAGAACATACATCATTGACATTGTTGCTCATAAATCCGTTAGCCTAAAATGGAACTGGACCGTCACATCTGCCATATGTCAAGCGAGCTGTGTGCAATGACCACTACGGAGTGGATCCCACCAAACGCAAGACCCAGAAGGAAATGGCGTGACGAGTTAATTGCATAAGAGGTCTTGGCCTGTAGTGGCGTTAAATCGCGATGAGTGGAGAAAGGGGATTGCCTTGCAGTGGTATAGTAATGGCTGAAACTTGAAATGAATGAATAGGTATTTTTGAGTAACAAGTCTTGCCACTTAGGTTGAAATAAAAAGTACTAGAAAACTAGCAAATCTGTTGTGTGTTTGTAACTGTTCCCTTTTGACTTTTAAAAAGAAGCTACTATTTTACACAAATATTACATTCTATGAATACTTTAGAAATGCTTTGACCTTTAAAATTAATTATTATGCCGCGTCCGATGATACATTCATTCCGTGCTAATTCAACAACAGCGGATCTGGCGAAAAGATAGAAAAGTACTAAGACTTCTGACTGCAATATTACCATGAGTTCGTCCGGAAGAGTTCGTCCAGGGAAGTACTGCCACAGTAACGTGAGTATTATTACGATCAGGTTATGAAGGGTAAGCTGGTGAAATCACAGTCAAATGGGACTTGTCCACTTATTGTCACAGGGTTTTTTACACAGGAGCAATATCCTTCAGGTCCTTACGATTTCTTTGTATAGTAAAGTTATATATTGTGAATGTAGGCAAAACTACAGGTGCATGGGATGTGTCAACTTATGTCTCAGCAGCACCTTATCCAAAACCGAAACACAGTAATGCTGACATTACTGCTTGGCGGCAGAAATAGGTAAGGTGGCATTACTTCCCTGGACGAACTCTTTCACAAGGAGCTCTACTGTGACTAAATTTTATTGATACAAAGATCGTAAAATTTAAAGAAAAATTCTTTCATTATAATATAAAAGTAACGGGACTTACTCGCGTAGTATTTTAGTCGGATGCGGTCCGATTAGTTTTGACCATAATCGATGGTCTTCTTTAGGGGTTGAGTGCAACGTTCGCGACCGCGTCACGTCTAGCAGTGCTCGCTGCGGCTCTCTGAACGCGCGCCGAAGAGGCATCCCGCAGTGGGGAACTCGGGAGGCTGATACGTTGTGTCAGCGCGTCCTGGAACTCTTCTTCGCTACCGCTGTCCGTAGGATTGTTATCGGGAACAGTCCAGCACACAGAGCTCACCACATCGTTACCACTGACTAAAATATTACGCGCGTAAGTCCCATTACTTTTATATTATAATGTGTGATAACCGTGTTAGTTTTCATAATAAAAAAAATCTTTCGATCATCGTTATCTTTTATTATGCGCACAGCACAGGAACATAATTCCCTGGCTGTGACTGTGTTTCCTAGCACATACAACCCGAGGATCTGTAAGGTGCGACTAAAGAGGCATCTTCTAGGCGAACTCGTTCCATCGTAAATCCTATCTTTGCTCCAGAGCTTCGTAGTGGTCAAGTGTCAGTCCCTTTACTTAAACAAAAAGGCAGGTCAAAGGATTTTTTCTTTGCGTTCTTTTCATCTTTATACCAACTAACTTGTTATAATTATTAATACAAAGATTAGAAAAAAATCCTTCGATCTGACCTGGATTGAAACCAACGTCTTTCAGCAAACCGTGTCAGACGCTATGCCAACTAAGCCACGAACTAGCGGCCATACATTTTTTTCTATGTTCTTGTTGCAGATCTTTGTTTGTAGTTTTTGAAGGCTTTTTTACCATAGCGTCATCTGTGAGAAATCTATTTCTTTATTCAGGCTACTAGAGATGTCGCTATAATAATTGTATTTTTTTAAGTTTATTAAAATATGTCACTGTGACTGTGACCACCATTATTACAGTAATGAACTTAAAAAAAGATTACCGGCTTCTCAAGTTTTGTTATACCCAAAATATATGCCAATATTGGGCAATGGTCAACCTAAAGCGGATGTATACGCTCTTGTTTTCGTACAAATTTGTCTAAATGGCACCGTTTACACTGAAGTGGGGCGTTCAATCCAAGTGTCCCCATTTACGCAAATATAATTACAGCCCCATAAATCATTTTTTTTTCATATTCAGCTCTATAAATCATTCATATTTGTGCAAAAAACGTCAAATCGATGTTTGAACTTATATCATTATTTACCAATTTACTTATGATTGAAATTGTTCGTACAAATTTTGTACAAAAAAATTATTTGTCGGACTGAATATTATGAAAATGGCGTTGTAAAGTTCTAACGTCTGTATTGTAAAACAAAGTTTTTTTTAGTGTAAGATTCAGAACAAAAACCTTTATATGTCTTAAACTTAAGTGTGTCTTAAGCCAATGCTTGCAATGCAAAAGACTCTTAAGTTATTGTGTTAATGAATGTCTTATCAACCTAAGCATTGCTTTAAAACGTACTTAAGTTTAGTACTAGTGGACACAGGTCTTTTAAATTATGAAGTTATTCGTCCGTTTTCGTTTCGGTTGATTTCGCATTAGGGTAATTTTTATTAAATCAAAATACTCTATGCTTAGTTGGCTTAGCCTTTGCCACGGTTTACTGAGAGACGTTGGTTCGAATCCAGCCAGATCGAAATTAAGGTCACATTGGACTTGTCAACTTATGGCATTGCCCCTCAGATCTGTGTGACTTAAAGCTCTGAATGGCACTGCAACTGTTATGGACACGCGTGTAGGTTCATCATTAGGAGCACGACTTGTTCGTCCCGTCACTTAAAAAAAAATACTAAGTGTTCGTGTGTTTAATAATTATAACTTGTGGAGTAATTACACAAAAAATAATTTAATATCATGGTGGTGAAGTCATGACATTCAATAAAAACTTAATTACAATTATTAAAGTGACATCACTAGTGAGTGGCTTGTAGCTGTAAAGGTACCTCGCTGAGTGAAGAAAAACTAGATGTCTCACTGATGGCGCTACGACAAAAAACTCGTTAAAATCCAAAAACAAAGATCTGCAACACACCATGGAAAAATTCGTAACGGAACTTACGTTCGTTCGTTTCCAACCGGATCGAAGTGAATTTTTAGTAAGTGTTCTATCTTTGTTTAATAATTATATCAAAATACTCTGTTAAATACTTTCCCGCGTTAATTTCAACAGTATTAAATATTTGTGGAAATACTAGAGCTATAGAACTAGAACTATATTTTGTCATTAAGTACTTTCAGTAAGAAATGTTTTAATTGGTTATTGCCCAGGAAAACCTTGGAGGTAGACATTGTAGTGTAGTTGTGTGTAGGTAGTGCTCTGTGTGTAATAGTAATGAAAAAATCTATACAACGATTCATGTGTGTGGTAAATATCTAACGACTTGAAATCTTAGAACTAGAATGATAGTGTGTGTTAGCTCTTCTTCTTTTTATGAACTTGGCAGGTAAAGGAAGAATATCAGCGGCATTCTGAAACACTCCGCCATTGTGTTGAGCTACAGACCTTTTTGTCTTACACCACTATTGTTACTATACACTGTGTAGAGTTGTTTATATTTTTATTTTTACTTATTAATGTGTGGAGATAAATAAACGATTTTATTATTGTTGAAATTTTTATTGAATTGACTTTGAATCATTTTTATGTGAAAATCCATTAGTTTGTTAAAATTATTAATACAAAGATCGAACACTCAGAAAAAAATCCTTCGGACCGGCCGGATTCGAACCGACGTCTTCTAGCATACCGTACCAGAAACTATGCCAACTAAGCCACGGAACGAACCAGCGAAGCTCACGAATTTTTCTATGTGCATGCGTCGTATCTTTGGGTTTGGTTTTTCAACGACTTTTCAGCCGTAGCGCCATCTATGTATTAATAATTATAACAAACTAGTGGAGTAATTTCACATAAAAATAATTGAATATCAATTCAATAAAAATTTAAATACAATGAATAGCGACATCTCTAGACAGGGCTGGTAGCTGTAAAGGTATCTAACTAGTGACGAAATATCATATATTTCTCATAGATGGCGCTAATAATTGTTCTATTTTTGTTTGATAAATATATCAAAATACTCTGTTAAATACTTTTCCGCATTATATTCAACAATATTAAATATTTATGGAACTTACTAGAACTACTACCAGACACTACAGGAAATGAAACTGTTTTTCGGATCTAAATTGCGTATATTTGTTTTTTCAAACAAACCATCGTTTTCGGCACTTTATCCATGGTCAATACTTCATGACTGACTACCTATCTATTATGTCCTGGTTGTAGTAATCGCGAAAACCTAAGAAATCGATACTACTAAATAGTCCCACAACTTGACGGCTTTCTGGAAAAACGACGCAAAACACCTACAAATTTCCTCTCGTGACTCGTAAAGTCAATTAATTAATCGTACACCGGTCTAATGTTGTAATAGTAGAATTATGTATTATAATAATTTTATTCCAAAGACAATTTTCATGGTTTTCATATTGCTTTGATGTTGCTTCAAAAGATACACAAAGATATGCTTATCTTCCTAGTATAATTGGTGCAGGTTTATTTAATTTAGTATATTTAATCGTTTGATTATCTAAAGTTTTAGATGTAATAAAAAGTAAAAGGAGATTACTATGTAATTTATTCTTAGCGTTTCTCGTTATATTTCGCTTCTGTGTTCCTATTCACTGTTTTAAAGACTTTCTTCTTCTTCTTCTTTCTCTTATCGTATCAATGACATACTTCGCATACTAAGCATAGTGCTAAGACTGTTTGTTTGTTTAACCGACTTTAAAAAACAAGAGGAGGTTCTCAATTTCAATGACTATTTTTTTTTATATGAACGTTACGTTTGTGAACCGATTTTGAAATTTGAAGAAAATTTTCCACCTCTAAGGGTGGTAAACTGGGGGATGAATGACTTTTGAGGTCGGTTTTTAAGTACTCTATAATAGTAATAATAACGCACACATTCAACATAGCCCCGCGCTGGGGAAACCCTGAGTCGCGGGTGCCATGGACACAAACATAGACAACCACAAATCACACACAAACTCACGAGAGAAATTAATGTAGGCCACACAAATATTTCTCCCGGTCCGGGAATCGAACCTGAGACGGCGTGGCAGTCCGGCATGGTAACCGTTCGACCACGGAGGCAGCAGGAGCAGCACTCTGTACTGTGATTACTTATTGTATATCTGTATTTGTATTCTGTAACAAACCGTTAGCCTTAAAGCATTTTGTAATTTACTAACAATATATGGACCTGGTTATGAAATAAATTATTATTGTTATATTAATTATTATTGTTTGTATTAGTAAAATTGTCACATGAGTCACTGAATTAAAGGGACTGTCCCCTTTAGGCGCAAAAGACACTGGCGCAGAGTCGAAGCGTCGCGTCGCGTCCTGTTTTTTAACTACTCGACACTCGCATTAGTGCGCCTGGATTACAGTGTGGTCGGCATCTGACGCCTTACATCGACGCGCCACTCCTATTTGCTTAACACACCTTTGTACCTTAATAATGGGAAAATAGAGAGGAATATGTGTCAGGCGAAAAACATGTCGCTTTGCGACGCTTCGACTCTGCGTCAGCGTGAGTTGAGCCTTAGTGTACAGAAGAAGAAGAAGAAGAAGAAGAAGAAGAAGAAGAAGAAGAAGAAG
>NW_020653337.1:5788358-5819941 GCF_003589595.1 Hyposmocoma kahamanoa
GTATACGTTCCCGTAATATGCGTTTTTTGCAACTTCAACAGACGCTAAATCGACCAATACAGATAAAGCGTACCAATAACTATCAAGCTTGTTATTTAGCACATATATGTGATGTTTCCAATTAAAGTTTTTATCTATAGTAATACCAAGAAATTTAGTATTATTTATCTCATCAATAACGTCATGTTCACAAGTTATGTGTAAATCTATCATCAATCTATAATTTTTTTTGTAATTACCAAACGGTATATATTTTGTTTTAGAATTACTTATTTTTAAATTTAGTGATTTAAGCCAGGTAGTAAGACCGTTCAATGTATTGTTTATGTCAAATTCGTAGTCAATTTTTGTTTTTCCGTTATTAGTAAATAATATTGTGACATCATCAGCGAACATAATAGGTATACAACGTGCATAACACTGAGTAAGATGTGGCAGTTCATTTATATAATAAAGAGAAGAGGACCCAATGCACTTCCCTGTGGCACTCCCAATATATTTCTTAAGTATGTCGATCTGGCCTCTTGCACGCATTTATTGCTAAACACGGTCAGACCTAGTGCTTGTTTACGTTCCGATAGGTAACTACGTATTAAGTCATTTGCTACGCCTCGAATACTACAGTTGTCAAGTTGTTTTAGCAAGATAGAGTGTATAACACAATCGAACGCTTTTGACGTGGCCAAGAAAAGTGCAATACTGTCTTTTTTAAGATTTATAGCTTCTCACAAACTATGTAGTAATGTAAAAATGGATAGAGATCTTGATCTCATTTTACGAAATCTAAATTGAAACTGACTAAAATATGTTACGATTATCTAAAAAATTGTTATTCTTTTATAGATAACCTTCTCAAATATTTTAGAGAAATTCGGAAGAAGAGCTATAGGCCTGTCATTTACTGAAACTTCTTTGGAACCTTTTTATGTAAAGGTTTTATTAATGATATCTTAATTTTATCAGGAAAGTAGCCTGTTTATAGCATTAAATTAATTATATGTACTAACGGAAATGTAATAATGTCAACACTAGTCTTTATCACTTGCATTGAAATACCATCGTGACCACAACTTCGTTTACTTTTGATAGGTTTAATTATATATCGAACTTCCTGTTCATCAACATGGAATTAAAACTTTATGTAATATAATGTCTATTTAAATGTTCAGCTATTTGTGAAGGGTCAGTTATATTTCCTTGATCATGTAAATTTTTGATTGTTGTCGGTATTTCGTTTGTAGTTGTAGAATTCTGTTTAATTGTATTCCAAGTAGCTTTAGTTGTATTTGTACTTTTGGTTATGTAATTTATGTTCGTTTTGCGTTTAGAATGTCGTATAGTGGATCTAAGTATTTTTTTATATTTATTGTAACGTGAAATAGTAGAATTGGACCTATATTTTTGGAATTCAACGAAAAGTTTGCGTTTGCTAGAAATTTTAATACCTTTGTTCTTGTTATTTGTTTAATTTGTCAGTAGTTTCTGTGTACATATGTAATTGAGTTTTTATAAAAATGTGTCTTTAGATTTGTTAGGTATTTACTCATGGACGTATTAATTAAAATGCCGCCGGCCATGGTACAACTTTGATTGTTCGTGAATATTGCTAAAATGAGAAAAACATTAAAACTAAACGTTATACACCCTGTATTCGTATTTGCCAAAATTCTATTTCGGCTATGATTGCTTATGATTCAAAGAGGAAAAAATCTTATAAACATTTTAGCGGCAGCAGAGCTCCTCAGGAAAGTACTGCCACCTTACCTATTTCTGCCACTAAGTAGTAATGTGAGCATTACTGCGTTCCGGTTTTGAAGGACAACGATGCTGGTGGAATTACAGGCACATGGGACTTCTCAATTTAAGTCTCAGGTGACATGCAGTGGTGGTGCCCCTGAGGGGCATTGCAATTTAAAGCTGTGAGTGGCACTGAAACTGTTATGGACAGGCGTATAGCTTACCATCTTGCGCACGACTTTTTCGTCCCGTCAGTTGATATTATAAAAAAAAAAGTTATTATAATCTCCAAACTTTTTTGTTTATAATTCCTAACCTCTCTTTGTTTAATGTAGTACTTTATTTTCGGGTTTTCTTGTTGACGAAAAAGAGGTGTAACATTCATAATTTTGTTTGAAAGTTGAACGCGTTGTTTACGGAAAGTTAAATTAACCCGAAAATTTTCCTTAACTTTTTAACCATCAAAGTTTTTCTTGTACTCAACACTTATTCGTTATCAAAGGCAATTGTTTGGATAATATACAATTACAGAAATTTTCTAAGATGGTTATGGGATGCAGGAGACTCTAACATTCAGATCTTATGATACACGGCTACTGCGCCCGTCACCCTGAGACATAAGTTGACACGTCCCATGTACCTATCACCAGCACCCTCAACCTTCAAAACTAGAACGCAACGCTCATGTTACTGTTTAGCGACACAATTAGTTAAGGTGGCAGTACTTCACTGGACGAACTCTTTCACAAGGTCTCTACTGCTACGAAACCTTTTGTGGTGCACTAAAAACTGTTGCGGTATTCGACTTGAGCTCTGAGAAGATGATAGTATATATAGGGTAGGACGTTGAACTGATGTGTAAATGGGGGTCAGAGATAACCTCTAATTCATACCTCAGCGAAAACAATACAAATACGATTTTTGAAATATTTTATGTGTCGTAAAACTAAGCACGTTACATTGTTTTTTCAGATATAAATCACGCACTTATATTTGTTTGTTTGAAACAAACTAACGTTTCGGACTCTTTTCAGATCCCATGGTCATAAACAAAAAATTGAATATTTGTTTATTTATGACCATGGGATCTGAAAAGAGCCAGAAACGTTAGTTTGTTTGAAAAAACAATTGCATACGTTATTTAGACATCAGAAAAAATAGTTTCATGTCCAATTTGCAGCAACCGCGCTTTTTGGCGCCTTTTTATGATACATATTAGTTCTTCTACCATTGTTTATACTTTTATGTATAATATATAGAACCATTAACGCTTAACGTACCAGTACCGCGGAATACATGAGGCCCACAGAACATTAAATACTATAGAAGCTTAGTAAGCATGACACGTGTGCCAACAGTACACGAAGTACACATAAGTTGAGCTCGGTCCGCCATTTTCGGTTTGTATGTTATGGTCGTGTCAATTGATCTCGCGCAAAACCTTAAAAATTGTAGAAAAATACCCTATTTTGCTGCTTTGGAGTGCAAAAATTTTTTCGTTTCGGTTACCTATATAAGTCCGAAATGTCATTTTCCAGAAATAACGTTTGGTCGAAATTATCATAACCGCGAAAGTAATTTTGAGGGGAAAATGTTTTTTTTTCTTTTAAACCTAACTTAACCTAACCTAACCGAACCTAATCGTGTCTTTGCGATAAACATTCAACATAATAATATCCTGAAAGAACAACTGTTCCGTTATAATTCAGTTTTCGGTGTAATGAAAATTCGAACAAATGTTATTACGGACAAAAAAATTTCGAGTTTGTGATAGGTTACCTTTCGTTTCATATTATCGTTAAGTGTTATTTAACTTTAATAATTTTTTTATTTTTTATTTCTCGCAATATTTTTTTTTCTTATAAGATACGAAAGTAAACTTTATACCACTGCGTTATGGCTGCTTCGTTTTTGGAGAACTTAGTAAACATTTCGAATTCGTCATTGTTCAGATAGCAGCTAGATGGCAGCACATGAATTGACCTTTCAATATCAAAACGTCGTAACTTGCAATAATAGATATTGAACTTTGAACTATATGTCAGTAGGGTAAAGTTTAAATTAAATTAACAGTCTCGAATTCGTTACTTCTTTGTAAAGTAGTAACTGCGACCAATCATTAGCAAGATTTCAAAATGGTTAACATTATGAATGTGTGAGTCTTGGCGACGCTAAGGCACTTCCATTGCTTTTTTCTTCCGTAATAAGGCTTAATATTTTCAATAAGATGCCTGCTACATATACCACATACAGATCCGTTACATAGTGTTCAGAATTTCTTGATAATGTGGTAAATTTGTCCTGTGTGAGCCCGACTCAATGGTTTATATTTCCATGGCAAACTTTGACAATTTGAACAAGTCTAGCAGCGCCACTGTATTGCTCGCTAAATTCTTATGTGTTTGTGGAACTCCTGGTTTGTTTGTTCTAATTTATGTTTTACGTCGAAAGTTTTATGACTGTTTGTGACTCTCGAATAAAATAAAACATTTTATCTCCGTAGAAATGGGCATTTCCTCCATAGCTCGTAATAGCGATGATATTTTTTACCCACGAATTCGTCAATAGCTCACGTTAGCCACCCCATCGAGTTCTGTATGTATCTAATTTGTCAAAACTCCAGGGTTGTGCGAAGCAACGTTGAATGACCCGAAAAGACTCGTAGACCGAATAATGGTGCGGTCACAGAAAAATGACATTGCCAGGCGTGGAGTAAGGCACTTCATCTATTAATGTCATAGACGGTGTACAAACCGGCCGACAGACTATATAAATAATGGAATTGACAATGCCATTTGTCTGTTATTTTATTTATTTATTTAATTTAGGCCACATAACTAGTATGTCCACGGAAAACACGACCACTCCCGAACGCAGCGAGTTGCCTGTATGGCTGTGTGCATTGTTGCATTATTTGGCACACAAGTTTGGGATACAGATGGTGCTGCATTATGTTGTTTTAATTTCGTTGTTCTACTATATGTGTATAATTGTATCACTTTGCTGGGTTATATTATTGTCTTTTTTTAAGTATATTTAGGGGACAATACGAGTAGGTTTGTTTTTGTTTTATTTTTTTCTCATATGTGTAACTGTTTGTCCCTCAATAAAAAATAATAATTATATACAGTACCTTAGGGACTACCATACATAATTACAATGTAATAAAACACTATTTATACTAAATAACTAATCTACACGAATTGCACTTGTCGGCGATGTGTGGCGCAATCTGGTGTCAGATAAGCGGCCCCGGGATCGGCGATAATATGACTCCCAGACCAAAAATCCTCCTTCATGAAGGTCGACAGATGTTCGGTTGAACGAATGAAAGTGAATTTTAATAACTCGTGTTCTCATATTACATATGTAATATAATATAGAACTACGCTTTTGTCACAATCAGTTTCGCCTATATTTGCCAACGTTTAGAAGTTACACATATCTAAACCATTCCTATGTCTAAGTGCATTCCACAACACTATGTCAGCACACGTGCCGCTTTCTCAATTATAATTAATTGGTACAATCAAAATAGTTATAATCAAGAGAGTTATTAGATTTTCGCGATTATTGCACTTATTTGAAAATATAATTACAACGTATTTATAAAAAAAACCGACCTCAAAAGGTCGTGGAATTACATCTAGGTATTTGCCAAGTTTTATTGAAATCAGTTACCGGGAAGTGCGCGATTTCATCCCCTAGTGGTTACTAGTGGTGGAAATTTTCTTCAAATTTAAATGAGACCAATACTGGGATGCCCTCTTTCCAACAAAAAGGAATCATCAAAATCGGTTCATAAATGCCATAATCGCGTAACTTTATTTTTTTATGTATATAAATAAAATAAAGTTGAAATGAAAACTAGCTCCTTTTTTAAGTCGGTTAAAAATAAACGCGGCTTTAGATACGAATTCTTTTTTTCTGTTCTCTCTACTTTTTATTTTGTTTAGTTGTGTTCGCCAATAATTTCCAGTAAAAATGAATAAATGCACTATCAAGACGAGATTCTTCGACCGAGTGTCGAACTATCAAACAACTCCTGTTGTGGGTGCCTCGTAGAGTTTCGAAACACGTATCGGGTACATTTTTGGTGGTGGTGTTTGTGACTGTAGTTGCGCCTATTTATTTATTTTATAAATTTTATAGGGAAGGTGGACAAAAAATTGCATGAAACAATTTGTATATTTTTACGGAACACAAGTTTCTTTTTAACCTTTACTTAATATATTTTCATTTATTTATTACGCACACATTCGTAGTCCCGCACTGGGGCACATACATAGACAATCGCAAAACACACCCAAACTCACGAGAAGAACAAATATAGGCCATACATATATTTCTCCCGGCTCGGGAATCGAACTTCGAGACCTCTGCGTGGCAGTCCAGCGTGATTGCCATTCGGCCACGGAGACAGTTAACAATATTCCTTAGATGATAATGATAAAGCAAACAGAGAGATGCGACACATTTTGAGTTATTGTACATATAATTTATAAGTGTGTCCATCTAAATTCAGTCCTGTAAATTCAGTCCATCAATCATGCAGAAATTCCCAATATGGTCGGCTTTTGATGTTGAAAATTTGACTTCATAAGTGCCTACCTACGATGATATATTTAGCAAGATAAGTAAACCTATTTATTTTCATACCCTAGAGAGCCTAAATACTTATAATACTGACGTCAAGAGTCTGAAAGCGACTAATCAGCAATTGAATCGGTCACTCCGGATAAAAATAATAATAATCTGACAAATAACCACACCAACGATCCGGTTATGAATTTAAGAATTCACTTAGTACTATGCGCCCACAGCTTAAACAGTTGAACCGCAGAGGTCTTCAGATGTGAGGCATAATATTATGATAGAATTATGCCCAAGGAGCACACTTTATACGCCTTAAAACTGTTATGTCTATAAACAGTCTTAGTATGGCATAGATTTAGATAATAGTTATCTAAAAATGGTTCTAGAAAAAATAAACTGTTCTTATAGACTTATTTCACTCAAGTCAAAATTTTAGAATATTCTTAATACCAAACAACTCAATTAAGTGTAATTTCCCTTAAGATTTACTCTTATAGTCCTTATTTTAAGTTCATCTGTAGAACAATTGATTATTTTTAGTCAAATTGTTCTATACACATCCAGTAAAGTATTAATACTCTAGAAAATAGTGTTCTTAAGTTTATTCTAGATATATTTAATTTATAGACATTCCGTAGTGTTTGTACTTATGACAAACACGTTATAGCGCGTCTTCAGTAGATTTTATTTAAAAAAATACTACAATTAGGGTTTTTACTCTATTGGACGTTGTAAGAGTTCATGCAAAATGGGTAAAGTAAAGAATATCAAAAGATCTGGTGGAGGTGGTAAACCTTAGATATTATGTCACATCATTCGATACAATCAGCGTAGCCAATGCCAATTGTTCAAAATCCTCAAAAATCACGGTTAAAATCTCCAAATTTGGGGAGAGCAAAGTTCATATTCCCCACAAATTCCCCACATCTCGAGTTTCCATTATTTATTAGAAATACATCGCTTAAAAATATAATTGTTCGGGATAATTTCAGGTTCTGATATGGACAGACGGTACGGCGGGCCGCAGCCTTTGCTTCCTTGTTAAAACACTTACTGAATTGGGAGATAATTTCCGTATATTTTAAAGGTATTTAAAAGCGAGACGTTTCTTCTAGCAAAAAAAACTAAAACAATTGTGATACAGACAAAGGTGATCAATAAGGAAAATAAAAAATAAAATATTGAATCAAGAAGGTTTCGCGACAATAATAAAGAATTAAGAAACTCAAAATGTAATAATCTATTACGTGTGCTGTGAAAGTAAACAGAATGTAAAATGTAAAACTAATTATAAAATTAGATGACCTTAAATCGTTTATTTATTTTAATTAGATTCAACATTAATCACAGGGATCGGAATAGGTAGAGTTTTTTTACCAAAACTTCGAGGAACATAGACAGAAAATGGAGACTGCCTTACGACAATATTTTTTAGATCCCAGGACCTTTTCGGAATTGGGGAAATCACTTAAGAACATTAAAAACTGACCTAATGGAAGACAGGCAGGTACACTATATTTATCTTAACTTTGCGACGCACAGTGGGTCGGATTTGCGATATTGCGGACATTGGATTTTTTTTCACGACATCTCTCTAAAAAAATGCCAATGGAGAGATCCTATTGTCATAATTAAATATTGTCATACCACATTTTGCCATAAATATAATAGCTTAGTCGGAAAAAATTGAATGTGTATTTTTTGTATGGGACCATGCCTTTAGTGCCCCATCGTTACAGTCTTAGTCGATCCTGTCTTAGAATCACTACAGACGTAGTTAGACCTATCTTTTATAGATTTGCAAACTAAATGCGCGCCCAAACATACCGTGAATAGGCTATTTACACGCGTCAGAAAATGTGCAAAAAATTGCTCATAAATACGATTATTGATTGAATACACTAATTAGCAATGATCGGAATAGGTAGAGTTTTTTCGAGGAACATAGACAGAAAATGGAGACTGCCTTACAAGAATATTTTTTAGGTCTTGGATTTTTTCGAGATTCGGGAAATCAAAGGACATTAAAAAGTTGACGTTTTCTGGAATAGGTAGGTTAGACTATATTTATTTTAACTTTGCGACGAATTGTTGCAACACCAAATTTTCGGAAAATTTAGGAAAATTCCAAAAAAAATTTTTTTTTTCATTATTTTTTTTCTAAAACCATACATTTTACAAAAGACTATCTCCCACCAAACTGGAAACAGCTGCTTAATATATTTAATTACAGTTAATAAGATTTGTATTACTAACGTATATTGATTTATGGAAATTCCTGCAGAATCCTAAAACTATCGCAACGACTCTTCGTGTTCTAGGTATACGTTGTAACTTTCTGACTCGAGTTACATGTCATAATCCGAAAACTTCTATTTATTTCATTTGATTACTCGTAAAGTGCATAATACCGCACTTTGAAATACCGGAATGATAATCACAATATTTTCATCCCGGAATTTTAGAAATCACGAATTATTTATTGGACTTTGAATACATTGACAACAAATAATTGTTTGTCTCTTTCACTCGCAACGCAGAAGCTGTGCGAAAGAGATAGTAACTATCGTTTCCTATTGTAAAATGTGCGTAAGCGCAAGCGCATTCCTGAATGATATTCTGTGCAGTACAAACGTGTGTTTTTCTGTATTCTGGAATGACAGTTTTGACTACGGCTTGTTTTTATTGAAATCGCATCTACTTGAAATGACTATTGATTTTAAGGACTCTGATCAATTCATTTCGTTTGGATTTTGATGTTAACTGGAATTTACACGTATGGGCACTAAAGGCATGGTCCCATACAAAAAATACACATTTTATTTTTTTCCTACTAAACTATTATATCTATGGCCAAATATGAAATGACAATATTGAATTAGGACAACAGGATCTCTCGATTGGTATTTTTTTTAGAGAGGTATCGTGAAAAAAAATCCAATGTCTGCAATATCGCAAATCCGACCCACTGTGCGTCGTAAAGTTAAGATAAATATAGTGTACCTGCCTGTCCTCCATTACGTCAATTTTTAATGTTCTTCAGTGATTTCCCCAATCCGGAAAAGGTCTTGGGACTTAAAAAATATTGTCGTAAGGCAGTCTCCATTTTCTGTCTATGTTCCTCGAAGTTTTAGTAAAAAAACTCTACCTATTCCCATCCCTGTACCAGTCAGAAAAAAATCATTTTTCTTTGCCTTATAAAATTAAGTAAATTGATTATTTGTTGTATATTTGGTGACACTGTGTTAATATTAGAAATAATCAATAAGTTTCGACCTATATTTAATATTTAAAGTTGACGAGTGGTAAGTTTTGGTGTGGAAGTACTGACTGCTCGGTTTTGTTTATCAATAGCTGATTTCGTTTTGCTTCATACCGGGGACCGACCTAAACGGGAGAAAGAATCGCGAACTCAACACGCACCGACTGGTAATTTTATAATTCAGAACCAAGTGCACTAATAATAATTCTATTTAAGCTGCTTGTTAATAATACGAGGGATGTGCGATGTTGAAGAACATGTCGATATAGTCCATCACTGTGTTTCTAACAGTAACGATCAAACTAGCGATGCATCAGCAATTGATAGATTAAACAAAATATTAGAATCCCCACATTTTCCTCACATACCGCCAATCCCCACAAAATCCTCAATCTAGTTGAAATTTCCCACAATTTGGAAAATTCCTAACAAATTGACAACACTGGATACAATAGTCGTAATTCGCGCGCGAGCTGGTTATTGTTTATTGACAAATAAATAAACATTGTGAAGTAATTCCGTGTTATGAAATGATAAAAACAATTGAAAAGAGAGCGTAAACTACTGTACTTCAATGTTGTGGTGTATGTGTATTGTGCCGTTTGTCAATAAAATACAGTGAAATCATTGAGTGAAATGTGGTTGGCGTGAAGAAATAACCTCAATTTTGTAATGAAAATTTTATTTCTTCCAACATAAGTTAGGTATGTAATTAAAATATTCCTTATACTATTTATAATATTATAGGGAATTTATCCACCTTTCTAGTAATATTTATCACATTCCATATTATTGTACAGAATAACGTATTTTTGCGACAAATTGGATTTTTCTATTGTTTTTTTGACCTAGTGTTTGAAAAGTTTTTTATTGCATAATACGCTCACCATTCGCTATAACTTTTATAAAGGTTTTGTAATACTGTCAAAAGAAAAAATCGCTTAGAAACATCGCGTTTTATAGACAATCATAAAAACTTCTTTTGAGTGAATATTCTTCTACAAGTTCTACAAGATCAACTTCACTAAAGCAAGTAAAAATAATCTTTTCGTATTCTAAAGTTTTTCTATAGATAAAGCTATAGATAAAATGCTCCCTACAGTGTTTTGAAAAAAGCTTTAAATTCTTATCGCCATTTTTATTTTTAAAGAATGACTACGAAGTAGCCGAGAATAATTTATTTTCTTTTTAAAAAGTAAATCTAAGTTAAAATTAGCTTGAAGAAACCTAGAGCTTCTTGGAAATGGTTTCTTATGTGAGTTATTTTGTATAATTAGGCTTTCTATAAATATTTAAAACCGAAAATCGATAACTGTATTTTTATTAAGTTTATATTTTATACATAAATATTTAAAATTTAACGAGCGCTTTACTTTTATGATAGGTTTGACATCACTTTTCACAATGTATTTAAAGTCGCACGTCAATTCGCGCTTTCTAACCGATTAAACGTTGCGCAAAAAAGTCAGAAATATTATATCTAATTTCGCCATGTTGCAAAGTCAAAGTCAAAGTCAAAGATTATTTATTCCATAGGTAAAATAAATTTATACTTGAAAACGTCACATTTAAGCTACTGCTCGTTCACTACGCTGACCTCCCTGAGAAGAACGAGCAAGAAACTCTAGGGATTGCTCTTTTCAAATAAACTTAAATGCTATGGAATACACTTTGAATCAAATTTGTGTGGCTTCTGGAGCCATGTCGTCTTTCCATACAACTTTATCTAACACGTCGTCTTCAACTTTGTAATATGATTTTTCGATCAAAATATTTTTAATGTAGTTTTTAAACTTAGGAAATGATAAACTTAATATATGCTCCGGAATCTTATTGTAAAAACGTATACAGTTCCCCATAAAAGAGTTGTTTACCTTGGTTAAACGAAATCGTGGTACCATGAGTTTGGACTTAGCTCTAAGGTTAATATTATGGATATCTTCTTTCTTATTGAAATTATGCATATTTTTACGGGCATATAAAATATTTGAGTAAATGTACTGTGATGCCACAGTCATGATATCAGTCTTCTTAAACTTTTCTCTGAGAGAAACCCGAGAGCCTAGACGGTACACAGAACGAATCGCTCGTTTTTGCAATACAAATATGGTTTGAATATCTGCCGCTCAACCCCACATGAGAATCCCGTAGGACATTATACTATGGAAGTAACTAAAGTAAACTAGTCTAGCAGCACTAACATCGGTAAGCTCACGTATTCTGCGGACTGCTTATGCAGCGGAGCTTAATCTGCTGGCCAGGGACGATATATGTGGAAACCATTGAAGTTTACTATCTAAGGTCACTCCCAAGAAGACTGCTTCATTAACATGGTCTAACTTTTCTCCGTTTATTTCTATGCTTGGACTAGTCGATTTTACGTTAGGTAATTCAAATTTAACACATTTTGTCTTCTTGGCATTAAGCAATAAATTGTTAACATTAAACCAATAAATTACCTTAGAGAGGGTATCATTAATATGGTCATAGTTAATGTCATGTCTGTCTGTTTTAAAAATCAAGGATGTGTCATCAGCAAATAACACTATTTCGCAATGGTCCTTAACAAAGAATGGCAGATCATTAATATAAATCAGAAATAAGAAAGGTCCAAGTATTGAACCCTGCGGAACACCCATTTTTACTAGAGAACCCAATTGCAATTTTGGTAGTTTATATTTTGTAAGCCATTAAACTTGAAATCTATTAGTATAAGAGAATTGCGTTTTACGTTTGTAACGCTTTAGTATTTTGGTTTTAAATTAGCATTACTAAGAAAACTATCATAGACTATAAATTATCTAAAAACTGTCTACAAGACTAAATAAAAACTGTCTACATTCTACAAATGGACTTGTAGCATTCTAGGAGGGTTACTTGAGGAAAAAGATAAGAAACACTCTTAACACTAACACACTCTTGTGATCTACTGATAAAGTTGTTTTATTAAAAAACATTTACTTTAAATTATCTAGAAACTTTCTTCGAGATATCATGAGGGAATTTGAACTCTTAAAATATTCAATCGAATTAAATTCTATTAGATTATATATTTAGATATGTGTGTGCTGCTTGGGGTGATATGGTCTCGTTTAAGTTATAACTTAGAAAAGGCTGAAGAAATCGGTTAGGAGAACATCTATTTATACTATGGAGGTAAATCGTCTAGAAAGATCACATAGTTTCGGTTCTATAATGAGATTTTGTTAATGGTAAAGTTCAAAGACTGAAAATACATTTATTTATTTACCACAAAAGAAAAAACGAAAAAACAGAAAAAAAAAACATTCAAATATAAACTACTAATAAAGAGTTACAAAACTAAAAATAAATACTCATGTCAAAAGAATCTAGGAATCAAGTACTTAGAGCGTCAAGATATTTCACCATCGTGATATTCAATTATTTTTTGTGAAATTATTCCACTACTTTGTTATAATTATCAAACAGATTTCTCACAGATGGCGCTACAGCGAAAAAGTCGTTAAAAACCAATACAAAGATCTGCTACAAACACATTGAAAAGTTCGTGAGGTCCGATGATTCGTTCCATGGTTTAGTTGGCATAGCGTCTGGCAAGGTTTGCTAGGAGACGTTGGTTCGAATCCAGCCGGATCGAAATGAAATTTTTCTAAGTATCTTTGTTTAATAATTATCACAAGCCGATTGATTTTTTGGTCAATTTTATTATTTGAATGTGGAAATGAAGTTGACCAAAAACAAATCATTGGTGTTAAAAAAACCATTAAACAATCTGATTTTCAGTAATTGGAAAAACTTACTTACTACGTACTTAACTACGTACTTGATCCTTAGACACTTTTGTGCAAAATTAAAACACAAATTAGTCGCAAGGACACTAAGTATAAAGATGCTTTGGTGCCAGCTGTAACAAAAGGATCACCGACTCAATATTTGCTGGGAAACGCAATGTGTTCCCAACACTGATTTAAGAATATGCGAGATTATTCAAGATGATTGATGTTTGTAATCTTTGTAATTTGAATTCTAAACTGTTTACGATTCCTTATTTGAAAAGCAATCCCGGGATAATCGTTAGCGTTTCCATACGAAGCCATTATTACAAATCTTTATTTGTAGAAAGGCCCATGTTTGTTATGATACAAGGCGACGAACACGTTGTGCGTCTGCTGGTAAGCAAAACGCCTGTCCATAACAATTGCAGTGCCGATGAGAGATTTAAATCGCAAAGATCTGTGGGACACTGCACCCCTTAACTCTGAGACATAAATTGAAAAGTCCCATGCGGTTGTAATTTCACCAGCACCCTTACCCTTCAAAACCGACACACAGTAATGGTCATATTATTGCTCGGCATCATGAATAAGGTGACAGTACTTCTCTGGACGAACTCTTATACAAGGAACTCTACTTCTACTACTGCCTTATTAGTAGAAAGGTATTTGCCTATCAGCGGTTTGTTTTTTCTGATGAAAACAATTTGCAGGTTTTGGACTAGAAAAACTTTTTAAAAAATTTGCTGAGTTTCGAAGTCTAATTTCATAACTGCCTGTCATGTCAAACACTGACGTACTCGTCCATCCAATTTATGTCCTGAACAAATTCAATTACAGTCCATGTCAGAATTCAGAACACGCTCTTCGCCTGAATAAAAACAAAACCAGAAAAATACGTAAAATATTTTCGAGAAAATGTCATTTCTATCAAACTCAATTACAATTAGAGAATAGAAATTAAAAAAATCATATATGCAATAAAAAAAATCACAGCACAGTACAAGTTAGCAAAACTTAAATAAAAACTTATTTCCGAATTTATTTTTATTTCTTAATTTAAAACTCCTTAGTAAGCAATTGACGTAACAGTTTTAAAATTAGCGCGAAAATAAAAAAATATATAAATAAAAAGTTAGATGAGGTCAACGCGATGAGGTCTATATATTTTTCGAAAATGAAGAAAACGGAATTTCGAGTATTCCGTTTCTCATTTGATATTAGAACATCAAAACTTGTCGAATTATGTTACGAACTATTGTCACTATCGCCAAATTTGGCCTCATTTGACTTTTTCATCTGATTTTCAATAGATTTGCATGAAATTAGGAAGTGACGCAAACAGAGGAAGGGAAACAGAGGCTTATTTTTCATTTTGACAAAAAATATTTTTTGATGGGTACAAGAAATTGGGACATCGCTCTTCAAGATGTACAAATAGGAGATTACGTAGAAAATTAAACCATAATTTAAAATAAGTTTTTTTCTTCTTCAAATCACGGACGTATCAAACTTGCGACTACAACACAAAACATAAAAATAGCGGAAAGTACAACGTGACTCGTTAAAGTACCTACAAAAGAGTGTATATATAGTACGAATAAATAAAGGGCGTGTATTTAAATGATCTTTTTAAAGTTGCAAAAGCAGCAGAAAAAAAAATTTAATGGTCATCTTTTCAAACTTAGTAAATGTTGATTATATTTGCATACTAACATCATATTAATTATAATATATAATTTGACCTGAAAACATGTTCGGAAACGCAAGCAAATTGGCTTGTGGCACTCATCGGCCGCTGCCGCAACACGCTCTCTTCGCTCGCTCGGCTCGTGCTGCTTTTTCATATATTAACCTAATCTACTGAATGGAGGGCCCAACCAAGCAAGAAAGATTTATCAAAAGATATACAGATTTTAAACGTCGTCAATCGTTAAAAGAAAAGATCAATGTAGTAAGTTCTTATTGGGGTGACAGAAGGAAACCAGGCTTTTCCAATAGGGTGGTTTTAATAGACAACAAATACAGTATGTACAACGTCGGTGGTACAGTGGGAAAGAAGTCCCCCTAATCGGCATGCAGTAGAGGACCCGTATACACGTTCCAATTAGGAAGCGGCTCAAGGTTACAACTAAGTGTTACGTTCTAAAGCGCAGTTCCAATAAGGAAGCAGCGCTAGAAGCGTAGTACAGTGCAATGCAGTAGGTTCAACAGTAACGATCTAAAGCGGAGTTCCAAACAAGGAAGCAGAGCTAGATGCGTAGTAAGTTGGATTCCATTCATGTTCGCATCGCCGCCAGTAGTCATTCCGCGAGAAAAAATCTTAACACCGCGATGCATAAGTTGCGATTTCGACGCCAATGCCATCTAGCGGTGTTTGAATGAACTAATATGAGTTGTCTGTAATGTGATTTTGTTACACCAATAATAAAAAAAAGAGGACCAAATACTATTTTTGAATACCCAATATTAATTTAGTATGATTAAACATAATAATAGTGTTTACCTCGAATGCAGTTCATTTATAATATAGACGGAACAATTAATATAATATCAAACATAAAAAATACCATTTATTTAAAAAAGTGCACATTTACTATAGATACATTATTTCTTTGAGGATCAAATAATATTATCCCTAAATAAAGTATATAATTATTTTAAGTAATAAAGAGAGTGCGCTGTTACGGAGTCCGTTCTTCACTCAACTTATCATGTCACTCAAAGCGCTATGACGTCAGAAATATAAATGTACACAAAATATACATACGCGTGAAATCGTCATATTGATTATACTCGCCTACTCATTTGTAAAACTGACTGGTTTGCTCTTTGCAAATAAATATGTTTATACACTTGATCATTTACAATACTTATTACGAATATAATAGATCAAGACTACTTGAGAGAGCTACAGATGAGTAACGTTGATTTTGTTATCCAAGTACGTAGAAGCTTTTTTATTATACTAGGTGACGCGATAAACGAGTCGCACACCTGGTGGTAAGCGACACATCTGCCAATAACAGTTGCAGTGCCGCTCAGAGTTTAAAATCGCAAAGATCTGAGGAGCGCTGCAACCGTTACCCACAAATTTCACCCACTTACCTTTCAAAACCAGTAATTTTACCATTACGGCTTGGCGTCAGAAATAGGTAAGGCAGCAGTACTTACCTGGACGAACAATTTTACAATGCTGTATTTATAATTTTTAATAATAATAACTCTTTATTGCACAAAGATACATAAAACACACGTTATAAAGGTCATATACAAAGGTATAAAGTTTAGTATAAAGTTTTTGTTTCACTCTGTTTTAAGTCTCTTAAATGACAAATTTTAATTCTACCTTTGTCTCATTAAGGAAGTGTATACATACATGAACGATAATGCCACAAAATTACTTTGGGGTTTCGACTTAAGTCCATTATGCTGGACCAATGCGAGTCGGGGACTGCACAAGCACGTCTTCGAAAATGTAAGGGACGTACAGTTTTGATTACAATGTTTTCCTTCACTTAATCGAAATCAACTATTCAATCAAATAACTTTATTTGACATGTAATACAATAGGAAAAATAAAAAGAAAATACAATTTTTTTCCAAGGTAAAGCGCCCACCGGGACCGTCGCTACAACTGTATCAAGTACAAGTCCGGTCCTGTAACAATAATTATTTAATAATAACGCACACACTCATGTAGCCCCGTGCTAGGGAAACGCTGTACCGGAGATACGCATAGACAACCACAAATTACACCCAAACTCACGAGAGAAACAAATATAGGCCTTACAATTATTTCTCCCTGCCCGGGAATCGAGCCCAGGGATTTCAGTCCAGCATGGAACCATTCGGCCTTAAAGGCTGTTTAGTTTATGGAGTACTGCTGCTACTTATAAGATGGATCTGTTAAATATCAATTTCCATTGAGAAAGATGCCAAGAGGCTTGACTCAGATTTTTTAAAATTATATAAGTGATAGGGCGAATAAGTCGTGCGCCTGATGGTAAGCGACACGCCAGTCCATAACAGTTGAAGTGCCACTCAGAGCTTTGAATCTCAAAGATCTGATAGGCACGCCACTGCGCCTGTCACGCTGAGACATAAATTGAAAAGTCCCATGTGCCCATAGTTTCATAATTTTGAAATCATGAAACATTTCACCAGCACCCTTCAAGACCGGAACTATATATAATACTTCCCAGGACGAACTATTTCACAAGTAGCTCTACTACAAGCAAAAGTTTTAAAAATTTAGTAGAGGCGAAGCTGATGCAAAGCCTTGAGCACCGCCGTAAAGTTGCCTGCTTATCAGTATCTTACAGCATATAACTCAGTGAGTCTGCGACGAAATTGCAAGTAATCGTTCGACTATATCCTTTTTATCATGGGAACTAGACGTATGTGTGAAAACGTAAGCGCGCTTGCATAGTACATCCGATTCGTATGCGTTCCGAATCCGAGACTATTCAAATCTAGAAAAATCCCGCTTCGGATGTTGCTTGTGCACCAAGTCCGCTTAGAATCCGAGAAAATACGAATACCGCTTGTACACCTACAGATACTATGATTTCCGACATTTTGAACCGTCATTTCTCGGATTCGGAACTGGGGGGCTACTCTCGATCTCCGTCCGACATCCGTCCGAAACAATTACTGTCAAATAAGTAATATTGAAAAAGACAAGTGTCAAGTATGAAGCTTCATTCGCATCACGCGTCTTTTCATTTGGTCAAGTATTGCTTATTTGACAGTAATTGTTTCGGACGGATATCGGACGGAGATCGAGAGTAGACCCCCTGATACGAATCAGACGTAATGCACAAACGCTTTAAGGCTCAACTCACACTGGCGCAGAGTCGAAGCGTCGCGACGCGTCATGTTTTTCGCCTATTCATCTCTATTTTCCCATTATTAAGGTACAAATTTGTGTTATGTAAATGTGGAATCGCGCGTCGACGCTTGGTTAAAGTCGACAGGATTCGCGCGTTCCTTGCACTCAGTGAGGCGTCGGACACCGACCACATTGTGGTCCGGGTGCGCTAATGCGAATGCGTTGTAATTGGAAAACAGGCTGCGACGCGACGCGACGCATCGACTCTGCGCCAGTGTGAGTTGAGCCTAACGATTCGCACGAAGCGTTACGCTTTCACATTTATAAGACGTAAGACCTGCAGATTTATTCTAAGAGTGACTAAAGACATATAGGTATTTTAACCACAAAAAAAATCAATAATGAAAAAACCATAGCAAATGGGTGTGAGTCATACCGAGCTACATTGCTATTAAGTACATTGACCTCACTGTTATTGTACAGAGCTAAAACCAACCCTTACGCACATCTAAACAAAATTAAAATCCAATGGCAATTTCAAAATATTCACCAACAACTTGAATCATTAGCATTTTTACTAGCACGTGAATAATGAGAATAGAGATACAAGACACAAAGTCAAAATTATGGCAAACTTTTATTTATTATATATTATGACAATATTTAATACTAGAAAGCAACAAATAAAATCTCAAGGTATTTAATATTGTTTCATAGCACAGTTACCTTCTCCGCAATATTACGTATATTGCGTTGTGTAGGAAAACACAAATTTCATTCACTACATCGATCAAAGAATCCGTTTTCCTACTTTGCTTACCGTTCGTTATAATTAATTTTACTTAAATACGTGGTTATGTGCTAAGCTGCACGGCATATTGCGTGCTCAAGCTTTATTTATCCAAAATCTTGAGTTCAAATGTGGCCACAGTAAGTGACGTGCGCTACACGATTAGCGACAGACATGACGGATGTGTGGCGCGTTTGTTTAAGGTCACGTTGACCGAACAGGTGTGGTCAGATCATGGAGGACAGATCGAATGGAGTACTACAATGTGGATAAATCACGAAAACAAAGCAACAATATTTTGTTATTAACCTCCGTCGCAAAAAGAGAGGAGTTATTTTGAAGCCTATGTCTTCTGTCTGTCTGTGGTACCGTAGCTGCCAAGCGAATAGACTGATCTCAAAGTGTTTTTTTTTATTTGTAGGTTAATTTAATCGGAATGGTTCTTGCGCTATGTTTGATGAACATCGGTTCAGCTGCTTAAAGATTTTATAAAGATCTATTGTATAAAAGATCTATTTTTCGCAAGTGCAGGGATCGCAGTCATAAATAGTACATTATTGCAGAGGCCGAAAAGTAAGGAATTGCTGGACGAGTGTGAGTTACAAGGCCGAATGCCAGCGAGGCCTTGTATTGATACGAGTCAAGCAAGTCCCATTTCCGCCGAGCTTATATAGTGATTTTCTCAAACAAAGTGAGGAAATAATAGAAGACCATGTTTAATAGAAAAAGTAAAAAAATATATAAAAATAAAGGAAATATTTGACATAGTGTTTGCAGGCATTTTAGTTACCGCTCTTCTCACTAGATTTTGATTTCGCGACGAACATAGAAAAGAAGCCAAAAAAACAAAAGAATACCAAAGCACTTTAGTCATAGAGTATAGTAATATGTACTCGATGTCTTTAGTTTATTTACCGCCTTTTAAAAAAAATAAGATTAAATTACGATGCAATTACGAACACTTGGCAGTCGGCTGTATGAGTTTTTCTTTTGCCTGTTTACATAGTTCATTATTAGTAGGTAGATTTAAAAGTTTAGAGAAGTGGACAGTAATAGATTTTCATACATGCTTTGCAGGCCTTGGCCAGGAAGAAGCATGATCTATAAATGACAACCTTTCCGCGTTCATTTTTTGAAAGTAATGCAAACATTTCCGAGCATGTTTGAGAAATTTAATATTAATTTTACTTCCGCTTTTATACGATATATTTGAAATTTGATATACTATGGGAATTCGATGATATTACAAAAATATTATGCTAATAACCTTGATTTGATTCTGTAACCAGCAAAGTTTACAAACTAGCCGAAGTCCTCAAACTACTCACAGCTAACAATCTTGTTTGATTGAATTGGTCTTAACGATTAGTTGACTTACAGATGGTGACTTTTTGGAATACACTGTTTCGTATTAGAGGTTTTTATTTCTTAGTTATTTATATTATTACGTATTGTGTATTGTTAATGTTGCGACGATGAATAACGTTATACAGTTAATCGCAGACACTGTCAATAAAATTAGTCTTCTCTGAACGTTGATTGGGGAACGTCTGCGAAAACAGGGGACCAATTCTCGTACACTGCCACATTTACTGCGACATGTATAATGTCGCATCTTCAATAACAATAATAATGTTTATTTGTCTACTAAATACAAATGATAAGTACATAAGGTTCTTAGTGAAGACAAGGAGTAATGTGACCATTCCTACGTTTCGGTTTTGAGGGGATCCTTACCCCTGGTGAAATTACAGGCACATGGGATTTGTCAACTTATGTCTCAAGGTGTCGGGCGCTGTGGCAGTACCCTTCAGATCTATGCGATTTAAAGCTGTGAGTGGCACTGCAAGAGCTATGGCTAGGCGTGTCTATTATGACTAGGTGAAAAAACTAGAATCGATTCTCTCTGCTCTTTGATACAGAATTAAATAATACTACTGTCCAGCTATGCTCTGATATTTAATACGAACGTATCGATGTCCTTACAGTTTCCTCGACTTTATTATTTGCTTTTGAAATCGTTCCTCGATTGTGATATTGGTTTCTTGATATTGCTTCGTCTTTTATTACTTTACTTTCCCTTGTATTGTTTACTTTGCCTTGTACTTTAAAAGCAATAATAGCCAATTCTTATGTAATACAATAAATTTAATACGAGATATTTTGCCAGCCGTACCACTAACACATCGGTAGAAGTGCTAGAGTTAATTTCATAGCAACCGAACAAAAAAAACTGTCACTTTCACATGAAATAAACTTATAAAAATAAAATTTTTGTCAAAGACTGCACTGACTTAAATTTTCACGATTTTCACACATTATTTGATTTTAAATTCGGGACTTCATCGTATGTAAAAACAAATTTTATTTACCTCGGAAGTATTTACGTTTTGTAAGTATTGCAACGTCTATGGTCTCGACTGAACACATCCAAAATGGCGAAGTAAATAATCTCAGTACAGAGTAGGTACTAAAAAAAAACCGACCTCAAAAGTTCGTGGAATTGCATCTATTTGCCAAGTTTTACTGAAATCGGTTACCATAGTTTGCCACCCTTAGAGGTGGAACAGTTTCTTCAAATTTAAATGAGACCAATACTGAGGTAACCTCTTTCCAAAAAAACAGTCATGAAAATCCGTTCTATAATGCCGCGTGTAATCGCGCAACATACATACAAAAAAGCAGTCGAATGGAGAACCTCTTCCTTTTTTAAAGTCGGTTAAAAAGCTAATAATTAACAAAAAATTTGTCTACGCTAAAAGTATGTAATTCGAATGTTTCTGTTTTAAATCCTTACATATATGCTGTAATATATACAATACATATGTAAGAAATACGTGTGTGATGATTTACGACAAAAGCAACGAGAAGGTAATACTTATAATGTTCTTCAAAACAATTGAAGAGAGAGAACAAGCCATGCATAACTTGTTGTGTCTACATTTACGTAGCTCATGAAATTAAACTAATTTACCGAGTCTTTGTTTGTACTCACAAAATATAGCATTATTTACTATGTATTTTTTCGGTTCGTAACGACTCGAGATTAGATTAGATTGGATACAATGTAAGATTTCGCATTGATTATCACAAATCAGGGCAAATGTTAATTTCATTAAGAAAGAAGACATCCATAATGTCAACCTTAGAACTAAGTCCATACTCATGGTACCACGATTTCGTTTAACTAAGGTAAACGATTCTTTTATGGGGACTGTATACGTTTTTACAATAAGATTCCGGAGAATATATTAAGATTATCATTTCCTAAGTTTAAAACTCACATTAAAAGTATTTTGATTGGAAACTCATATTACAAAATTTAAGAGTATTTGTTAGATAAAGATGTATGGACAGACAACATGAGTCTTGATTCCACATACTTATGATTCAAAGTGTATGTACATAGCATTTAAGTTTATTTGAAACGAGCAATCCCTAGAGTTTCCTACTCGTTCTTCTCAGGGAGGTCAGTGTTAAAATTTAACCTATGGAATGAATGATTATTTGATTTTGACTTTCATTATTTACCAAAAACAGTTTTAGTTTAGAAAAATAATTAGTATCTAATTATTAATACAAAGATCGAACACTCAGAAAAAACACTCAGAAAAAATTCCTTCGATCCGGTCGGATTCGAACCGACGTCTTCTTGCATACCGTGCCAGACGCTATACCAACTAAGCCACGGAACGAACCAACGGACCTCACGAAGTCGTTGAAAGACCAAGTACAAAGACACGACGCAAGCACAAAGAAAATTCGTGAGGTCCGTTGGTTCGTTCAGTGGCTTAGTTGGTATAGCGTCTGGCATGGTATGCAAGAAGACGTCGGTTCAAATCCGACCGTGGCCCCGCGGGGGCAGAGCCGGGGTTATGTGGGACTGGGCTGAACCCTGAAGGGGAGCAGCCCGACCGCACTAAACCCCCGGAGTGTTCCTCCCCTCCGCTGTAGGTGGGGGTACGGGTACGCTGTTGCACTCGTCCGCGCCCCCACCAGCGGCTGGCCGCGCCCTGCGCAGCCCCTCCTCGAGAAGGGAGACACATCGGTCCCCCGACTCCGAATGTGAGGCTCGCCGAACACCAGACGAGCCTTCCATCTCGGGCCCCTTTATGCTGGGCAGCGAACTCCCCCGAGTCCGCTACCCAGGGGCCACGGGGGGCCAGGACAGCATCCACTCAACTGTGAAGTTCAGTGGCTGCTCCCCCAGCCCCCGCGGCGGATCTGATGACAGGCTCCGCCGCAACACCTAACGCGCTTCCGCGCGGACTCTCCGAAGAGAGTCCCTTGGAGCGCCCACCACGGGCCAACCGCCCACGTTCGGCCGCGGAGGATAGGACGAGCGGCAACGACACACCGACACGTCTCTTCCCCCGCGGCCCCGCCGCCACTGCATCATTAAAAGCGGTGCAGCCCCGCCAGGGTCGCGGAGGACAGGACGAGCGGCAACGACACACCGACATGTCTCTCCCCCCGCGACCCTCCTCCTCGCGCATCCGCGCGGTCCCGCTGACCAGACGAGTCCGCGCGGAACGCCCTCCTCCTCGGGCCAGCCTACCACCATCGGCCGGCCCCGTGGGTTCCTCTTAGCTTCACCGTGGGATGAAATCGACCACGGCTACTAGAGCCCCCCCGCCACGACAAGGCGGGAACCCCTTCGGGGGGGAACTTAACATAACCTAACCGAACCTAGTCGTATCTTTGCAATAAACATCCAACATATCCTGAAAGAATAACGGTTTCGTTATAATCCGTTTTTGCGGTGTAATAAAAATTGGAACAAAAGTTATTTCGGAATAAAATTCGACTTTGTGATAGGTTACCTAGACATACATATATTGTATTTGAAAAAATACACTAGGATGCTCAGGTTGGCAATAGCTTTAGAATAAGTATATATATTATATCTGTAGAGAAGTAACAAACAAAAAATAAGTTGTTTTTTGTGACCGTGGTATGTACTTTAAGTGGAGACAGACAGCTATGGGAAGCATTTGAGAAGTGCTGCTAATGAAGAAGCTTTAGTAGCAGAACAGTTCCTTGTAAAAGAGTTCATCCAGGGAAGAACTTCCACCATATTTATTTCTGCCGCCAAGGTGTAAGGCGAGCGTTACTGCGTAACGGTTTTGAAAGGTAAGGGTGCTGGTGAAATTACAAGCACGTGGGATTATTCAAATTAAGTCAAAGGGTGACAGTGGCAATTCCTTAAAATAACTGTTATGGACTGGCGTGTCGCTTACGAGCAGGCGCACAACCTGTCATCCAGTCACTTGGTATCATAAAAAAGTATTGAGGAAATTAGTTGGACAGAAAGAAAAACCAATGACGCGGTGTTAAGAATGATGCAAGAAAAGAGAAGCTTATTGAAGACAATAGAGAACCAAAGGGGAAAGACGTTTAGATATCTGATACATCATAAAAGGTATGCAAATAGGTTTAGTTGGTTTTGTTGATACTAGATGGCGTTAATAACATTTGGTGATATTCCTGAATCGCGGTAATAAGATTTCCTGAACTCGTACATACAGCTCGAATGGTTTAATAGTTTTCGTGAAACAGTCATCGAAGAAATATTTCGACTCTACTCCTCACCACCCCAATCCCCTCGCGGTGGTAGCATCCAATAACATCCTCCTCAGAGAGCATCCCCACCGCGTACGTCAGCCCAGGGAAATCCCCAACGACCCTGACGACCCCATTACCGCACGTATCGACCGTCCTCGCCGGCGAGGTCGTAGAACCTGTCATTTTATTTATTTTATTTTTATTTTATTTTTTATTTATTCATTTATTTCAGGCAACTAAGGCCCATATAACAAATACCTTACAGACTAACATACATATTATTATTATTGATACATACCTTACAAAGTAACATACATATAAAATAATATAAACTTATTAACTATTTACACGAATTACTATTCGGCGACGTGCGACGCAAACAAGTGTCATGTATCGTTCCTCTGAACCGCCGGAACATGACACCCTTCGGCCAAAACTCTACCTGCATGAAGGTCGACAGATGGACCGTTGGGACCCTCACCACAAACGAATTAAAGTTAACGTTGTGGCGAGACTCCAAACGTTCGACCCTCAGGGTGAATTGGGCTTTCAACCGGATATACTCCACTATATCCTCAGACTTCGTGGAGTAATGCAGTCGAGACAGGTACAACTGCGTCGTCGGTATGGCCGCACGAAGCAAGAAGTTCTGTCCCGTTGGAGCTGTGCCACATAGATTTCGGCTGGTGGGTTTCTTTCTTCTTTTCTCCACCTTTGTGAAGCCGTCCTCGTCGCACCTGTCGGTCTGCCTCTGAGATTTGGCACCTGCGATTCCAGAGACAGGCATTCGGGGTTTACTACCGCCCTTTGCAGTTTTCCGCAACTCGGGTTTTGAAGTCGCGGTTCCGCTGCTAATAGTCGCGGCAACAGCGGCGTATGCACGCCCGGGCGATGACGTGCATACGGGCGACGTAACCTCCGAGGCGGAGGGGCGGGCAGGGGGGCACGGTGCATTGACAACAGCAATGACCGGCGACATACGAGCCGACTCAATACTGCCGACGGATGCTTTTCGCGCCCCGCGACGCGTGTTGACGTAGGAGACTGTCGGTGACCTACATACCGAAGCGGGGTTGCGTAACAACGCAACTTCGGCACGTAGCTCACTTATGGAGTTATCCGACGCCTCCAATTTTGACTGAACTTCAGCCAAACTCGACTTCAAGGACGTGATGTCCTTTAACAGCCTGGTGACGTCGACGTGGTCAAAGGTGACCGGAGGCAACTTGTGCAGCTCCTTCGCCACGAAAGTAGGCACGTCGTCCGGATCGGTATTCTTCAAGAATGCAGTAACATCCTGGACACTCTTCAAGCCTCCATCCCTCCGACGAGATGGCATCTGCTGCGCATTTTAGCACGTACACTAGTAGATTCTCTCTTACAGCACGCCCTTCTGGCTGAAGTCCCCAGTAGTGCCCTGAGCCGAGGTCCGTACTCACATGGGCGCCCTCAGGAGCCCTCAGGTCCGCTAATTAATTTTAGTTTATTTTTAATGAGTTAAATAGGCTTCAGCTCGCTCTTTTATCCGTTGGCACAGTCAAAGCCATCAATAGCCAATTTTTAAGAGTCAGACTGCAACCGAAGAAACCAATAAACTGCAGTGGAAGGATTTTACGACCCAAGAGTACAATCCGCAGAAACTTTACATTGTACATAATGTAAATGTAGTTAAAAATCCAACAATATACCAAATGTGTTGCTTTTTTTTACGTGTTTCGAAGTTTCAAGGTTATTAAATATACACCCTTTATAAACTCGCTTCCACCTATGCCCAATCGCACAGCCCTATGTCCGATTTTGGTAATAAAAAAATTAATGCTAACAGGCTGGGGGTTGCGACCCTCGTCACAATGGTCAGTACACGAACTCGCTGCTTGTGGCAAGCGTTGATAAATTAATCGCTCTTCACACAAATTATGTCGAAAGATTCATAGTAATGCACATTAATATGCCATTTTCAATGTTTAAGAACCTTATATTAAGAGATTTCTCCGTACCACCAGTTTGGGATCCAGTATTTCCTCTAATGAAAAATCCCAAACAGACATAAGACTGCAGTACTAATTAATATATTTTAGTTTATTCTAATTTCTATTATTAATTAATAATAAATTGAACTTAATAAAAATACATTCAATAAAATAATTTGTAAAACTTAATGTAGCGTAAATTGGAATGTTTTCTTTGTAAAAAAGGTATTTAATTAATAACTATTGTAACTATAGTGAAAAAATAGGGTGGTTTGCATCAATATTAGACATAACTGGTCGAAGACTGTACCACCTCAGTCAACCGTGACCATGGGATCTGTAAAGGGCCCGAAACGTCGGTTTGTTTGAGAAAACAAATATACGCGATTTAAATCCGGAAAAATAGTTTCATTTCCTGCTTATATTAAGAATTTCAGGCAAAAACCATAAGAAAGTCGAGTGACGACATTTCGTCATCATCATCATTTCAGCCGAAAGACGTCCCTACTGGACATAGGCCTCGCCCAAAGATCGCTACAACGAACGGTCTTGCGTTGCTTGCATGCAGAGGATTCTCGCATCATCAGTCGTCCTTGTGGGAGAAACGGTTGGCACTGTGGGCTCTAGGAGTAGGTTCTGAAGAAAACTAGTTTTTTTTAAAATGATTCTTGTATTTATTTTCACAGAAATATCACTTTTTCACTACTCCTGTGACTATGTGATCTTCTTACATCGTCATCGTCATCAATGGAGTGGGCTGCACTTTTGTTGGCTCGTGAGGTCAGTATTCCGTGCTCGTAAGCCGGGGACCCCTACCGCGCGCCTACCCTCTCTTCTTGCGTAGTACACGTGACACAAATCTCACAATCGGTTTCATTTTAAACTAAATAACTTCTATTTTGTTTGTTGTAAATGTTGGACACTACATTACATACACTTATCACTGTATATATGTATCAAAATCATTACTTAAGTATTCTATACATATAACTGAACACAACACACTACATTATAGAAATATTTATGTAATTTATTTAAGTTTACTCGTATATTCGGTACACACACGTCCGGTACTCACTCGGTTTTAGGGTCCACTGAAAATCAGCGTCACAGCCTTTTCTCGGTGGTGACAATAGCTGAGTGGGATCCTGTTACGTACGCCACAGCCGCACACATGACATTCAATCTAATTGTGTTGAATATTTAATGTTTGCTTTGTTGCCGTGTATGATTTTATTTTTATTCCATTTTTCCTGTTATTTTTATTTTAATTTTTTGTTTTAATTTAGCTTCATCTTTTTTTTATCTTCGTTTTATTACTGTATATATTTTTTTAGTTATGGCGTAGTAATAAGCGATTTCTATTCTATTCTATTCATCCCACCTTTTTATCACCTTTTCTCTGGTTCCTGGCCACTTGTTTTCAAATTTCGAATCGTTCTTTATTTCTTTTGGCTCACCATTCTCAAGATTCGCTCTGGACCTTTTGGAGGGAATAGTGTCGTTTTTATTTTGACTTTCAATTATTTTGTGAAATCTAGTTTAAAGTGGAATAGGATAGTGCTATTGTGCCTTAATCGAAGATTAAAACGCGAAATTATACGAATCTCGAACTAAAATACCCGTATCGGCCCGTTTTAAGGAATCCCGAGTCAATCCAAGCACGCCGCCTCAAATTGTCTATCCTCTTTGTGGCGGCCATATTTACGGAAACATATTTAAACTTCATGTTTAGGCTGATGGCTTTGCCAAAGCCTTAATAAATAAAAAAGAAAAAAAAATCACCATTTTTATTTCGTTCCGTCGTCACTCCCTGCTCCATCGCGGTAGCGAACAGTTCGGCTGTAATTTTCAATTGTGTCTAATTTTGATCCTTTCACCAGTTCTCAACCTAATCATATGACAATTTTAATGTTAATCCCAATAAGTAATTCCATATAACTCGACCTTTTCGGGTCAGTGTCTACTTTATATACATCCATAAGCATATCCGTATGTAATTAAGGTAGGGAGTGTTTTATAGCATTGTCCCTGTGTTTTACATACCTTTTTTTGTTTCAGCCTTTCCTTCCTTTCTTTTTCTTCAAACTATCGAACAAATTCTTCTGGGCCGAAGTATCTTATTTTATTGCCGTGATCCTGGTCACAGCACATTAGGGCTTACAACATTTTCTCTCCTGTATAAATAATGTTCAGATTTCCCTAGTTTGAAACCAGCTCTATAACCACCTCGAAGTTGCCTGATGTACAAAGAAGAATGTAATATCTTGTTTTTCAAACCCATTGTCTACGATTTAGATTAGATCTTGGACTCGGTGGAGCGTAAAGCAAAGAGACTTATTAACAATAATCCTCTTGTGGAGTCGAAGCTCCAAAATCTCGATCATCGCAGAAAAGTAGCCTGCTTGTCGGTTTTCTATCGGATACATTTCGGGGAGTGTGCGCAGGAACTTTTCAATTTGGTTCCGCCCTCACCGTTCCTCCTTCGGTCGACTAGAAGGTCCGGAGCACTCCATTCTTACGTCGTTGATATTCCACCTATTCGCACTAAGCGCTTTGCTTCCTCCTTTCTGATGCGCACGGCAAAGGAATGGAATGCTCTACTATCTGTATATCTACTATCTGTATTTCCCGAAAAGTACAATTTGGGGCTATTCAAGGCTAGAGTAAATAGGCATTTTTTAGGCAAACGCGTCCCATCGTCGGTCATATCGTCGCTTAACATCAGGTGAGATTGTGGCCAAGCGTGTGTCTATTATATATATAAAAAAAGATCTTATTATTGAAACATTAATGTTGTTATTCCGTCTGTTTGTTTTAGACTGTCACCTCTTCTATGGCCTAAAAATTTTAATTAAGTTTTTTATGATACCAAATGACGAGATGAAGATAACATGCCTGGTGGTAAGCGACACGCCTATCTGTAGCAGTGCCACACACCATGAAACATAAGTTAACAAGTCCCATGTGCCGGTAATTTTACCAGCAGCCCTACCTTTCAAAACTGGAACGCAGTAATGCTCACATTACTGCTCGTCGGCAGAAATAGATAAGGTGGCAATACTTCCCTAAACTCTTTCACAAGAAGCTCTATTACTAATATTTCTGACTAATTTTAGTTTTGTATCATAAACGCAGCCCAATACAATATAAACTTACTTTATTGCGCGCACACAAAGACATAAATAAAAATCTATCAACTCGAAGTGCAAGTAGGCATAAATGCCAGCTTTATTGGCAATCTATTTCAGATATTTCATACGCACGCGTGCACGTGTATGAGCACACTCATAAACACAGACAGACATTACACGCACAATTTGATTTCTCTTTACACGATACGTACAAGAGTAGTGTGGGCTTTGCTTAACAGTACATGTATGAAGTTTGTTTAAGTTATGTTATTTTTCTCAAACATGCTCGAAAATTGTTGCATTACTTTCAAAAAAAGAACCCACATAAATTTGTTATTTATGAAGCGCGCAACTCCTTACCATAAAAAGTATGTACATCCATTTCTGAGTGCACCTCTAAAGATGTCTTTGTTATTACTTATTTTGCGTTTAATTATGGTACATGAATATAATCTGCACCACATACTTAAAAAAAACGGTCTAATAAACGAAAGTACTTAGAAGTCCTTTTTTGTGACTTCTATTTTTTGAATTTTTTATATTTTTTTTACGGAAATGGGTTCTAGTGAAAAGAGGGAATACAATAACAGACTGTACTCCAACTATTTTAAAACTAGAAGTAATAGTCGCTATGTTTTTACTTTCTCTGCGAGTATTGTACGGTTTGATAAATACGTAATTTATGGTTAAATAAAATCTTTTTTAACTAAACTCCTTACTAAGCAACTAAACGTTTTTTTTTTAATTAGTCAAAAACAAAAAAGAATTAGAAATTAAAATGTTAGGTGAGGTTAACGGCGTTCCATACACACGCTGTATGTCACTGATGTGCAGTGAAGACTATGCACATCATTTAGTTGGTTGCCAAACATTCTAGATGGCGGACGCAGTTGCTGCAGTCCTCTTTGAAAATTAATTTACATCGGTGTCTTGCGCACATTTCGCTGTTTGACTAATTATGTGAACATAAATTTAATTTGTGTATTGCAATTTGATAATCGCGAAATAGTGTACAAAATTTCATACTATCCATCTCGTTTTGCAAGCGTGTAATGACGTGTGTTAAAACAAGACAAAACATGAATCATAGATAAATAAGCAACAGTATTCTGACTACACAATAACAGAGTATGTATAATACTATTATAACAATTACTCAGGTTACCTACATATATAAATAAAAATATACAAAAAGAATAGACTGCATGATTTATAGATCTTTGCCTTTCCGCAAGATAAAATACATAACATCAATATTTTCTATAAGTCGACCTTAGAATAATAACGCATAGAATGATAGTTTCATATCAAACGAACTGTCACAAGTGAGGCAAAAACCAAATTCATGTAGGCGTAAGCAACTTGTAACTACGCTCGTTGGCACGCACACAAATATACAAATAATGATGCCATGGAATAACATTTCTCTCAAAAGTGGGGAAATTGTATCTTGCTTAACTCATCATTAAGTTAAAGGTGCCTACAGATTTGCCCGACATTGTCGATCAGGTGCCTACAGATGTGCTCGATTTTGTCGATCGTTACTGTCGATCGACAATGTCGATCAGGTGCCTACAGATATGCTCGGTTTTGTCGATGAAAAACGAATATAGCACTTATTTTTTGTAAATCCAATGTGCTATATGGGTATCCTTTTCGAGGTATTTGGGGATGCTCATTACGAATATGGCACTCATTTCTAAATCCAAGATGGCGGACACGAGTTTTCAAATAAATGCAATATGGGTATCATTTTCGAGGTACTTGGGGATGCTCAATGTGAATATGGCACTATTTTTTTAAATCCAAGATGGCGGGCGCGATTTTTCAAATAATGGCAAGTTGGGTATCGTTTTCGAGGTATTTGGGGGTGCTCATTACGAATATTGCTTTTGTTTGAACTGTCGTGTTTGCCATCTTGGATTTAGAAATGAGTGCCA